>NW_009630837.1:1248-54081 GCF_000690535.1 Cariama cristata | reverse complement strand
AAAAAAAGAAAAAAAAAAAAGAAAAAAAGAAAGAACAATAAAAAACAAGGAAGGAAGCAAGTCTTCTAAGATATCTATTATTGTTCTTGTTCCAACAGGCAAATATGCCTGTTAAAGGGCAGGACCAATTTCCTGGCCAGGAAGGCTGTGGTTTCACGAGGATGATACATGCTCAGGTCATGGTTATTGAGGCTGACATTCAATATAAGAGGAAGTTGGAAAGTAAATGGCACAGTGACAATGATCACAGCCTTTCACCTTCATCTGCACTTTAATTTCCCTACCAGTGTTGCTTTTGCATGATACTGTGGTCCAGTAACAACAGCATGGCTGAAAGTGAATTAACTCCACTTGGCTCTAATTGAACTGCAATGGTTGGGAGGGTAAAAAAAAGCCTGATAACCAAGGTGCCACTACCAAACCATCTCATACAAATCCCTCTGATCTTTAACTTCCACTCCATCCCCCAAATCATCACATGCAACAAAGTACTTCAGTCTTCCAGGTCCCCCAGAAGCACTATTAATGTCATAAACATAGTACACTGAGCCATCAGACTGACAGCAGTTTCCCAGCAGAAAAGGAAACCTAATGTATGTTGACATATGACAGGCACAAGACCCGTGGTGCAACCCTTTGAGAATAACATGTGCCATTTTCTCCGTTTCAGAACTGTTGAAACAACAGACTATCCTTGTCCAAAATGGACAACTTTAAGCCAAATGCTGTCAGATCCTCTTATTATTGATAACACTTGACAGGGCTGAGCTTTGCTTGATCTTTTTTTAGCCTTTTTGTCCAAATGGAAATGGCTTTTTTTTTTCTCCAGTTGTTTTTTTTTCACTTCACATTTCACACAGTTGGTCTAAATGTGCAAGAGTTACCAGTCCCTGCATGAAATACCGGGAACAGAGACATGTAGCTAATACCTTGCAGAATTTCTGGGTGTTTTTTTCTTTCTACTTAAGACAATCAGCAAACTCTGGAACAAAATAAAATTCTGTGTAGGCATCCTCAGATCAGATATGAAATATTCATGCTAATGTAGCAAACTGCTGCTGGGTTTTGGAGGGTTTATTTATTTATTTACTTATTTATTCTAATTTTTTGTACTCCAGTTAATTAGGCTTACCAAAGACAAAACCTAACTTGTTTACCTGTAGAAGCCTTATCCTCTATTCTGCAAGCATTTTCATCGTGTCCCTATTACTCTTCGTTAGAACTCAAGCCGTTCTCCTGAGATGGTGAAACCAAGTTAGCCTGACAGGCAGTGAAATGTTTGCAGACACATAGCCAGTCGTGTCCTGGAATACTTGTCACCAAGAGCAGTTTTAGAGGCAAGTGGATGCCTAAAAATACCCTTTTTTATATATAAAAAAAAATAATATTTTTTTAAAGCAGTTGAAATGATCACAGTTGGAAACAATTATTAAGCCTGAACCACAACTCAAGTCTGAAGTTGAGACAAAGTGAAAGCCTGAGTGCCAAAGTGTTATTAAATACTAGGATGGCAAGGAAAAACTTTACAAAATTCCTCATGGCAAATACTGTATTTCTTATAACAGCAGATTGCTACTTTCTCTTTCCTTTGCTAAAAATACCAAAGTGAAAACTATTAGAGATGAAGAACTGAAAATAATTTCTTTCCATCAAGCGAATTTGTTGTTGCTGTTATTCTTTATCATCAAAACAAAGAAAGCACCAGATGAAGACTTGGGAAATTATTAATTTCTAGTGGTAGTTCTCTATCTAGTCCTTAGATAACTTTGGGTTAGCATTTAAGATAGTCAGTTGTGATTTCATGGGCTCCACCTAAGGCACATATATATCCATCATCAGAGGAGCCTTTGAAGAATCTACCTGCTCAGTTTTGCTTCCTGGGACCTAAACTCTTTAGATGATTTGGTAAAGCACTGAACACCTTTAAATGCTGACTGTACTGTATGTTTCCTCTGCCAAAGTAGAGTTTATCTTCTACCCCTAGCATGTCTCATCTACGTAGATCATAAGACCTTTAGGACAGTGACTGCTACTCAGTGTGTGACCAGAGACCAAGGCAGCAGATCCACGAGGGAGTGGTGGGATCTTTCAACTGATACCACAAAGAAAGTACTAACAGTAGCAGAGCCATTGATAACAGCTACAATTTCTGAGAGCTACAGAAGAGAGCCAAGACAGATGAGGATGAAGGTCAGTCTTCTTTTAAGAGTGACTACTACAGGATCGAAAAACTTCTTGGTAGGGCAACTGTTGGGGTAAATTTGTCTAGGTAGCTTTTGTAATGGAGGAAATGAAGAAGGAGAAAGAAATGTGGGTTTGGCAGCTGAGGTTATAAACATGCAACAGAAGTTAGAATTGTGTTTGGTGGTATCGTCCCATTGAACGAGTCCAGCACAGGTCTCATCTCGCCTTCTGGACTTTGATGATAGCTCATTCAGTCTCCAGGCTGCAGTCCCCTGGCTTTGCACCATGTCTGGCCACGTGCACAAGTTGCTGACAAACTATAACACATTAGAGGATAGAGAAAGGAAAAAAATACAGCCAGGACCAAGAAAATAAGCTGGAAAGTTTCACACCGTTATTTCTCCTACTTTGTAACTGGCACTGGATAAATGCAGCAAGTGCTTCCAGACACATCAAATCGACAGGCAGGTATCTCAGGTCTGGTCGTGCTTCTCTCACACGTCACCTTACACAAGCATTGGCATTTCCATCTGTCTCAGCTGTTTGGACACAGAGCAATACATGTCAGGGCTAAGTGACTGGAGTTCCCCTTTCCAGAGCCTGGCCTGGCAAATGGGACACAAAAGCACATGATGGACCTTTTTACTCTCCCACCTAGAGGGAGAGTCAGCCCTGAGTCAGACAGTGTGTATTACTGCCAGTTGATACATCAAATTGTTTGGTTTGTGGTTGGTTTTTTGTTTTTGTTTGTTTGTTTGTTGTATTTTTTTTTTAATTGAGGAATGGAATCTGGAAAGAAGTGACTTCAGACTGAAGACATTTTGTCTGACAGCCTGGTCATAGAGCTGATCTCCAAGATGGACATAAGTATCACGTCTGGACGACCTGACCATCTTTTTGAAAGGAGCACCCTGGAAGTGTCTTTGATATGAACTTCTATAAAAAAAACAGATTCCAGAAAGAAAGCATGATCTCAGCAAAGTCCTTCACACTTTTACCTCCCTTGCGAAGAAATAATAGGAAGGAAGAAGCAAGTTGCAGGTACAGAAAACCTACCTGGAGTTGGCATAAGGATTTTGTAGGACTGGAGCCAAAATACTTGGATATTAACACCCTGCTGATTTAATGTTCAGTCAATTGGTCTAATAAGCAGTGACCTTCAAATAGTTGCTTAGTTTCTCTCCATAGGTGAAGTGCTTAGTTCCCTGCCTCCCTCGCCTCTCTGTGAGGTGTTTCTCTTGTAACACTGTTTAAGTTGGAAAAAACGTTTGGGATTGGGACTCTGAGATTTATTCTGACCTTGATTAACCCTGGTTCCTCCAGAGGCAGCCAAGTTCCTAAGGCTGCTCATAACTTGCAAGGCCACTCTTATTTAAAACTTATATCTCCTCATTAGAGGAGGAAAAGCAATTCTTACTAATTCAACAAATGTGTGCATCTTTTCTGTATTCCTCAATCCTATAGTCAACCTAAGAACTCAAGCCTGGAAGGAAGGACTCAAGTGATTTAAAAAAGCCTCCTGAGCAGGGAGAAGAGACACTTCTTCACTTTTGTCACATAACAGCTTACAGTCTTTCACAAATGACTAAGCTCAGATCCTTAAAGCGCAAAGCACCTCACTGTGCTGCACCTCACTGCCTGCATACTTTGGGGCATCTGGTTTTGAGCCCCTCAAGCTGTTCTTCACCTATAGAATAAGATAGTAATATCTTCCCACTTCAACAGAGTGATGTGGGACTGTATCAACTCACCGGTAGCCAGAAGCGGTTCGTTACTGGCCTCAGGTGTGAAACCAGCTGCTGGCACAAAGCCACTGCCATAAAAGACTACAGCTGGAGCAATGAGCGCAGTGTTAAATATAGAGACTGACAGTCTGTGGGAGCTGTTGGGTGGGCTGGAAGATTGGCAGTGTGGGAGGGCAGGCGGGGCAGAAGCAGTTAGGGAAACTTGTGAGGGCTCCTTTGCTTTTTATGAGTATTGGATTTCCAGGCTAGGATTTAGAGCGGGGTCTGCAAAGAGCAAAAGAACGGAGGGCCTATGCTAAGCATGCAGTTCTGGGGTTTAGATTAAAAGCTAAATGCGTTTGCTGTCTCTATGCTGATTCTTTTTTGTCATGGTACAAAATGGCAAGCTGCATTATGCCTTAGCCACAAACAAGTGTCCTAGATGCAGGAGCAGCTCTCTGACAGATAGTTTGGGTTTCAAAACTATTTTCCTCTTAGTTTATGCAGGGAAATTATTTCCTGGCCCTTCAAAGAATTAACTCTGTCTGCCTTGATTTTTCCTATAGTCATCTCAGAAAGAATTTTTTCTGTCTTCATTTAAAAAATAAGAGGAATGATTAAGGTTCTTTTAAAGAGCTTCTATGGGACTTTCAAGTGCTCACAGCCAGAGTGGAACATCTCCGACCTTAAAATCTGCTATAAGTAACTTTACATTCACCCCTTTATGCTCCTAGACTGAGCTAATGGTCATTGTGTAGCTTAGAGTCCATGAAAAACAAAGGGATATCATTAAGTTAGTGGGCATGAAACTGTTCTGCAATAAGAGGAATTCTTCCTGTTCCTCTGAAGAATAAGGCACTTGGATATTCTGGCTACCAGCAAGCCCTGAAGCAAATGATCTCCTTCCTTTGCCAACCATCACCACAGCTCCCTTGTCTCAGTTACAGCTAATTGAAACGTTATCTGAAAGCCTCAGCTTTACTCTTACCGTTCAGAAGTAGTGAAATGGTATGATAGTGACCACAATGCTGTCACTTGAGTACCCAGTTTACAACTTCAGCACGGTAGGAACTGAAATTCAGCACACAACTCTTGGGGGAAAAAAAATTTCAATCTTCTTAACAGTAAAATTACTTGTTATACATTCATCTCTTAAAAAGCAAGCTTGGTATTTTGCCAGCTAATCAGTGGTGTTCACTGGAAACATTCTAGCAAATGCTTTTGTTGTGGTACAGCACCTGTTCAAAAGCATAATTTTCATGGAATTCTACCTATCTAAATCTAATTCCATGTTGGGAATGTTTCTTTGCTTTGGTAGGGGAACTGAGAATTAAAATATGGAGACTGATCTCAGAATAAGTAGGAGGCTTCAGCCTTTCCCCTTCCTACCAGCAGGCTGAATATGGTAGAGAGAGGTTTTGGCTGATAAGCTCAGGAACTCAAATCTGAGACTTGTATGTCTAATAGGAGGGGGTTTTGTTCGTGGGCTCTCTGGTTTTTATTCAAATACTCTCTTCCCTCCCTATTCTGTCAAAACAGCTATGAAGCACTTTCTTAAAAAGTTTTTCCTATAGCATGCAACAAGAGAAAGACAAATTGCTATGCTTTCATGTGAAGTGTTCTTCACTGGTACGTCCCTAAAAAAGCAGTATATCTGCAACTGTGTCATTTCCTATGGCAATGTGGTCTGGAGGTAAATGACTGACCTCTCGTGCCCATTAAAATCTTAAGGGAAGTAATGGGGTTGGGTGGATAGATGTTTTATCTTTTCTGTCTGATTCCAGTTTAACATTTATATAGCCTTTAAAGTGTGCTGAGCTACAGGTCAAAATTCCCTTTTGATGGACTAGAAATAGATTATTAGGGCAATGATTTAGATGCAAATATGTAAAAAATCAGCCCTGGATATCTGTGGAAATTCCACTTTAGGTTAAGGATCTGAGATATTATCCAAAATTTCAAAGAAATTTCAAGTCAGATAACTACATTTTGTCTAATGGGGTCAGCCTACAAGCTGAAGCCCTTGGATAAATCTCAGTAACAACCTGTCAAAATCAGATGCTGCACAACAGTGTGCAGACACCCACTGTCTTCTTCCTGTTTTTCTGAAATCACTGCAGATTATTTCAGATATTCGATATGCCTTTGACTTCTGGTATGATAAAAAGGAAACCGTCTATGAATTTTGCACTTTTTCTGTGTCCTAGCTTCAGTTTCAATAATCTGGGGGCTGCTGCAGGTATAAGACAGTTTCCACTCCTGTGAGTCTCCAAATCAGAATCCAGTACCTTTTTAAAGCACATTCTGTGATTCAAATGCATTACAGGAGTTAAAGCTCATCAGGCACTACTGCATCTCTGGCAAAAAGACAATTGTGATATTCCTTTCTAATCTTAACCTCTGTCTGCTTAGGGTTCTTTAAAGGGCAGGAGAGGTCTTCATAATGTGAAAGCCTGAAGGTATAAAAATTGCTTTGTCCATGACCTTGAGTAACTTCCTTCTTTCTTCCAATTCTAAATTACAGGTGCAGTTCTAGATAGAGTTATCAATACATAGCTCTTCTCTTGATACATAGCTGCAATAACAAACTGCTATTTAATTTTACTAAGCTTTGATAATTTTTATCAGTGGTGAATCATTTGCAAAGCAAGAATACAATAAATATTTGATTTAGGTTGGGTGTAGTCATCAACTCCCAGAGGCAAGCAGCAAAAACAAGTATGTAAATCTAGAGATATCAAATGTTTTGCATAGAAAATGTGCCAGTTACTTTGCAATTTGCTTTGGCCTGGATAATCTGAGTTATTTTGCTATTAATCCATCCCCTTATTTTGGGCCTTGAGATTGTGATAAGACACTTGCCAGCAAATCTCTATTCTTCATAGAATCATAGAATCATTTAGGTTGGAAAAGACCTTAAAATCATCAAGTCCAACTGTTAACCCAGCACAGCCAAGCCCACCACTAAACCATGTCCCTAAGCACTACATCTACACATCTTTTAAATGCCTCCAGGGATGGTGACTCAATCACTTCCCTAGGCAGGCTGTTCCAATGCTTGACAACCCTTTCAGTGAAGAAATATTTCCTAATATCCAATCTAAAACTCCCCTGGTGCAACTTGAGGTCATTTGCTCTTGTCCTATTGCTTGTTACTCGGGGAAGAGACTGACCCCCACCTCACCACAATCTCCTTTCAGGTTGTTGTAGAGAGCGATCAGGTCTCCCCTCAGCCTCCTTTTCTCCAGACTAAACAACCCCGGCCACCTCAGCCGCTCCCCATCAGACTTGTGCTCCAGGCCCTTCACCAGCTTTGTTGCCCTTCTTTGGACACAGTCTCACACCTCAACATCTTCTTTGTAGTGAGGGGCCCAAAACTGAACACAGCATTTGAGGTGCAGCCTCACCACTGCTGAGTACAGGGGGACAATCCCTTCCCTAGTACAGGAAGTTCATCTTTTCCTGTTGTGAAAGCTGCTCTAGTCAGTGTCGGGATAAAACCAAGCCTCCAGAAGCTCAGAGGTGCTAGAAAGTATTGTGTTATTTTTTCCCAGCTGTGAAGGACGTAAAATGGAAAAAGGGGAGACCTGCATCCAGATAGATTCATACACTGCCACATCATTTGTGGAAGAACTGCTGTGCTGAATCATTATCTAGGTTTCACCAGGATGAAGGTAAAGATCTATTTCGTCAGACACTTTTTGTTTCACCAGATAACTTTAGTGAAACCTTCATATTTGACTATTTATGAGATTTGCCTCATGAAAATTTTTGGAAAGTGTCTGTTACCTGCTGTAGCATGGCTTTTAGAAAATACCACTCCTGTATGCGTATCTGACACTTGTTCAGTCTGTTCAGACTGCTTCTCTTCAAATCTTGCACTAATCCATAAAGTACCTCCATGCCTCAAACAGACAAGCAAATTTCTGCGGTCTTCATTCATGTTGAACCATAGGACTTTTCCTCCTGTGGTAAAGGAAGAGTCACCATGCCCTGCTTTAGTGCACCACAAAGAGAGCCTACAGTTGCAGCTCCTATACATTCCACTATTAACTATTTCAAGTACCCATGAAAAAAATTATTGTGAGCTTGAACAGAAAGAGTCCTTTCCAGCGGCATGTACTGAAAAACCACTCTCCAGTAACAGTGGGTCAGCCGTTGTATACCTGCATTAAGACTTCATTGCAAGGAAAGTTCTGTTTGGGGAAGAAAAAGGTTTTGAATGGATGATGATTTTCTTAATGACATTGCACGGCCTGCATGTGTTGGAAAGGTGAAATAAAACCTGGGCCCCAGGCTGAGAGCCTGCTCAGCTCCAATAATGTGGCTGCTGACCTTTAGTGCAACAGGGAGTTCAGTTGCTCATAGACTACACGAACAGCAAAAGAAGGACCGCTGGCTGTTCTCCAGCCCAAGGTGTACGTGGGACCATGAACAGCAGCCTGCCTCTTCCAGCTGAGCAAGGTGCAAATCTCAGGATGGAAGACAGTAAACAAATGCCTTTTACAGATCCATGCTGCAGCAGCACTTCGTGATGTCTCTACAGTCCACCCGCAGATGTCTGTTGCAGATGAGAGAAAGAGAAGGGACAAATGGTTTCTCATAGGAAATAAAAATTGTTTTTATTGGACTGTTCTAGTGATTGCACTGTGGGTAATTAAACATTAAGGAGTCTCTCAGAAAAAAAAAAAAAAGTTTGTATAGTTCAGGGACTTGACTTACATAATGCTGAGAAGTTGTAAGTCAGACAGTGGATGCAGCAGTCTTCTGGTAGGCCTTATAGCAGAAAAAATTGAATGATTTCTCATCAACGTAAGATGTATATCACAAGGAAGGTGAATCAGTGAAAAACATTAGGGAAGATCAATTGCTATTAATTCATTTAGGGGATAAAAATTAAAATGATGGCTAATTTATTCCATCCATGGATAAAATCTGAGCCTCACTGATCGTGCGGAGAATTTTGTCATTGACTTGAAAAGGTGTGGAATGCCAAGTGTTTTAAATATACATTCAAGCTAGTTTAAGCAAATAAAGCAATTATTTATCATTCATATTCACAGAATAAATTTGCCAGTTAGCTCCCTGAAATATTTGTTGCTATTACACTTATGCATAATTTATTGCTAAATTTGTTTACATGTGCTGTGTTTGAAAATGAAGCAGCATGAGAGCAAAGAACATTATAGTTTGCCCGTTATAGAAAAGAACAGAGTGTGAGGAGGCTTTTTTATTCCTGCTGTATTAAAAATGGTAAGTTAAATACAGAGACTGAAGTGCCTTTACAGACTTACATGATAAATATAATGTTCATCAATCCTTCTAGCTAAATATTGATCATTATCTCCCACATAAAGGACCAGTCTGTGCCCATTTACTCCACAGGAAGGAGTCTGTGGGTGGAAGGAGTAGTTTCTAAAAAGTTTGTGCCCTTTCTCCCCCACAAATGCCTTCTTGTGCTGATAGACTGAAATACTAGAGGAACAGAAATTTCCCTCAAATGCTTTCTTCTTAAGGACTTCTGCATTACAAGATATTCCCAAGGAGATGCAGTAATGGACATAGATATGTCCATGCTGTGAAGGCTTCTGGTGTCCCTGGGGCCAGCAGAGAGGATGGTTGTTGAACAGGATGCTGAAGGAGCCCGGGGCAGTCATAGGAATCCTGTGCTCTCTATCCCTGCCTAGCTCCATGCAGCTCCATCCTAGCAGACACCAGGTCCTCAGCTGCAGTGCCACCAGCACAACTCTAGCAGCATCAGCAAGCAAAAAACTTCGTGGCAACAGAGACTCCCTCCCTGTCGCTCCCGGTTTTGCAGCATGACGTGGTTTTGCCAGCTCAGCCAGCCGTCTCAGTGAAAGAGGCTCAACAGGGAGACTGCACTTTTGGCTCCAAAATTCCCCCCCAAAAGGAAATATTTCCATTAAAAACTACTTTCATATTTATCTGTAGGTACAGTAACCAAATAATATAAAAGTCCACTGAGTTGTTCAGCATCGCAGTGGCAAAGAGGGAGAAATGCTTAGAGAAGCATCTTAGCTTTTTCTGTAAACTGAGCATGGATGAAAATCAGTGCCTTTGTTATGTGGTGATCACACACAAACCTGTACACCACAGAAGGTGTGGATGGGGGTATGGTCAGAGAATTCAGGGAAAATATTGTCTTTCACTAAGGTCAATAAATGTTTCTTACAGGCAATGGAAATCAACTTGCAAAGAAACTGGTCCCTAGAAACAAAATTTCCCCTTCGGCAACTACAGACTAGCACACGCTGCCTTTTGCATAGATGAGCTTAAAGAAATAAGCACTGGGCAGGGAGCTGGGAGATCCTGGCAGAATCCTGATTCTGCCACTGATGGCCAAAACATACAATTTTTCCCATCTGTTTTCCCATCAACAAAGTGAAGGCCGTACTTCCCTCTGAAGAGTGCTGTACTGTTTAATTAGGTAATGTCAGGACAGCGCTTTGACCATATAAACACCATATAAATGCTAAGTGCCTAATTCATCACACCCTGTGCCGCAGTGGTGAGGCAATAGGGTATCCCTTCAACCTCATGCACAGGCATCCAGGCCAAACTGCTGTACTGACATCCCTGGATGAGCAGTCAGGCCCAGTTACTCAATCCCTGAAACACATCCCATTTCTCTGGCGTGTTGATCCTCCTGCCCATCTGTCTGCATGGCCCCATGCCCTCTTGAAGCATCCTGTGTCCATGTTAGGAGCTCACAAGTGCCAACAGAAGGGAGGGGGGCGTGTGCACAGCCAGCAGTGCATTTCCTTCAAGGAGGTCACTGTGTAAGGTGACACAGCCTTTCCATGATGTGCTGGCCATGGTGGGCAGCCTGTCTGTAACATGCGAGTGGCAGTTTCTGGCAGAAATACATTCACATGGTTGTGTCTTCTCTATGAATTAGAAGCAGTAATGACTTGTATGCAAAGACTCTTTTTTATTAGTCTCAAAATCTGCACTGTTAGATCCCACTTTACAATTTAGCTGGTCTCATTTCTATTTTAGCACAGAGCCAGGACAGACTTTTCAATTGTGTTATTGCGGCAATGCCCATGAACAACTGCTGCCTAAGTAGGAGAGATGAGGATATCAGCTGAACAGCCTCAGAGCTCCTTTGACTGAATGGACTTCAGGGATTGCCAGACAAAATTAAATGCACCAAGCTTCAGATTTATTGTGCAATGTTGTTTCAGCACAAGAAAATAATCCACACAGGCATGGCGTGGATTTCCGTCTTCCTCTACTGATTGGACAACATCGTGGTCTTGAGGTTGCTGTTGCCCTTCAGCTTTACAAGCAATCTGTGCCTCAAACAGCAAATACAGTCCTTGGATCAGTGCCCAGAGATAAGGCAGCCAGGGGCCATTGTCGTAGTAATGGTAGAGTTGAAGAAAAATGTAGATGAAGTAAACTGGGACATGGAGCCAAATAGTTGCTTTCTCTGCAGTCCTTGATCCAGAGCTGACTCCACCAAGCGGAGGTGCCAGCATACACCAGTTGGGTGTTTCTGACTTGGCTGTCATTTGTTTTCATGGTCCTCCTTCCCCTGGCTCCAGGCAAGCCCAAAAGAAGGATGCCCAGAAGCTGGGAGGGGAGATGGCCAGTCAGACCATCCAGGTTGGATGAAGGAAGCACCAGGGATCAGCAGAAATCACTGCAGATGCTTTGTGGGATTTGTTTCCCTGATCAAAATACTGGAATATTCAAACTGGCAAGAGATTCATAGTTGATCTACTGCTAACAAGAATAACTAGAACCACAAAAACATGGCCATCAGCACGATATGCCACTGCCAGCTTAGATAATTCCCTCATGTCACCCCCAATCTTCAGCAATTGTTTTACAAGTTTCAAGAACCCGCAACAGCGTAACTCATGCAAATAAAATTATTTTCTTTCTTTTTTCAAAAAGGGAGCACTTCTACATCTAGTGTTTTTGCCAAGAAAAACTGGAAAATGTGAAGCAAAATATTTTAACATGTAGTAGGAAACAAATAGGATGACTCTCATTTTAGGAAGAGCTTCCAGCCATTCAAGACACATGTAAGGCTCCCGCAGCCAGAGCACTGCGCACCGCCAGCCAGTGTCTGTGTGGAAAGGAAACACAGCGAAGATCCCAAGGATTGCTGAGTCCTCATGAACTTACTCTTTTTCCTGTGTCTGGGCCGAGACAAGACCGAAATGAGGCCTAATAACCTTTCTGGAGCATAAAACTGTTTTATTCTAACTCTCTATTAAGAAACAGAAGAGCATGTAGACCAATGGTTTAATCTATTTATAATTTAATATATAAATCTACTTTTCACTGGTGCAAAATCATTGTAATGTCTGTCCATAAATTCTTGCACCAGTCTAACCTGTTTAATTAGCAAAATATATACTATATAACATGAAGTTGAACACTTAAATTTAATATCAGCTCAGCTTAATCTCAGGTGATATTAATCACTAAATAATACTTTTTGGAGGTTTTGTTCATGCAGAAAGAATCACTACTCTAATTACCACTTGTTTGGTAATGTGCCTTTATCTTTATTTTAATGGGGCTGCCAGTTTATTTAGATGCAAACATCTAAGGATTTTTACATCCCCAAGAGCAATTGCTCTTTTAAATACTTTCAGTGATACAGTTACTTTAAAGCAATAAGCAGTGCAAGAAGAGCTAGCATGAAATTACATTATATCTCCAGAGCTTTGTAGTTATAGAAGAACTCTTGGCATATTCTGTTAATTAATGGAATAAGTTTACTGTAGGTTTTTGAAGTTATTAATTATTTTTATTAGTTTAAAATTCTTTAACCGTCACATCTATGTACTATTGCTATTAATGATTCAACCCAGAGGTGTATGGTATTTTATGCATTCCTATCTCAACCAAGGGATGAGCAAAATAGAAGAGGAAGGGGGTTCATTCAGTCATATGTCACCCCATGTTCCAGCACTGCAAGTACACATATATATTTTATATATATCTATTATGTGTATGTATATATTAGCAGTACCCAAAAAGTATGAGAACAAATTAATATTTTATGCCACAAATTTGCTAGACTAAATCTAGGACTTTTCCAGTGTAGGCTTATTTTTAAAATACTAATATTTCTAACCCACACTAATTTATAGGTGCCCCTATAATGTAGAACATCGTAACAATTAGAAATTTTCAAATATAAAAGAAAAAAAACCTCTACTTTTACTTTCTGAAACTGAATTGAGGACAGCATAATGCTCAGTTAGATGAGGTTTCTTCCTATGTTTAAAGGACTAGGAGACAGCACTCTCTTTTATTTTCATGATTTCACTTTCCATGATTTCTGACAAAGACTTAATTGCTGAATCTTTTTAGCTGCCTGAAAAAATGAATAATAGATATATATAAATTATTAATGTAAAAGACCTATACTATTTAGTCATTTTACCCCTCCCTTTCTCAGTGCGGGCAGGTCAGGTGCAAAAACACTTTGCTTCAGAAAGTTGTCTGAAAATTCATTAATTAACATTCCTTAGGCACTCGTAATGCAAAGTGATAATGTAGTACAAAGAACTGCTATTTTCTTTCTTTACATTCCTCAGACTAAATTGGATTAATCAGATTGGAAAGGGTAATAAAATATTAGAGCTTGTTCTTATGTCTTTGCTTCCTCCCATCGGTTACAAATGAGTACACTGGAACACTACTTGCTGTTGCAAGGCAACAACAATATTTGAGGCACTCTGAGCTACCCTCTCATTTTGAGGCAGAAAATGGTTACAGAAAGATCTTATTTTCTCACTGAGATCCACAGCTGGGTAACAGAAGAGAGGGAGTGACTGTGAATCAGAGGTATTTCCTTTTTTTATTTTTCTTTTTCTTTTTTTCTGTGAAAGACACAATGGCTGCAGAATTTTGTAATTCTCTTGTAATTTTCAAACGTTTTTTCCCCTCAGCCACACACCGGACAAGTAAAACCTACATCCCAACTTGCCTTGCCTTTTGCTGTGCAAAAGAGCGGGCAGCATCATTTGCCCTGCTTTGGTGTGGCTGAGGGGCAGCACTGGTCTGACATCGCCTGTGACCTCTTGACTTTCCTCTCTCAAAAGGGTGGCATCACCTTGTCTAATGTGCTGTGAAACTGTGGTGCAATCCTGCTTCTGAACTGTCTTCAGGTGCAGAAGAGGATGATTCTGCAGCCAGAAATGAGCTTGATTTTTACGAATACCTGAAGAGGGCTGGGTCCTATATGAGATCTGAATCTAATTTTTATGATTTGACTCAAAAGAACCCACTCACAGCAGTGAGAGTTTTCTCTCTACCTTGGCATTTCGTCCTGCGTGGTTGTCTTTTTATAAACCCTGTTTTTTTCGTCTGTCTAAAGCAATTTCCATCCAGCTTTTCAGTTTTGTGAAGAAGCTTTTCTATAGATTTTTTTCATTAAAATATGGTGAAATAGGTGAAACACTTTAGATGGGTTTTAATCATAGTTTTCTTCATTTCTGTCAAAGCTGAGCACAGAAGAGTAGCATTCATTTCCTACCAGCTGTTTTCAGCAAGCCCTTTAACTGACGAGAGCACAGAGGCATGTGAAGGCACACAAAGCACACTTGAAGAGCTAAATGCACCTCCAGGATCTCAGAAACTCAATGGAGACAGGCAGGTGTCTTCAACATGGACCCACAGGATCGCAGCTTATGGTGCGGTACACAGAGGCAGCAAATAGGCTGCATTAATCCAGAGAATAAAAAAGAGTTGAACAACCAAGTGTATCTTAGATCACAGTATATTTAGAGCTAGGATTTTTTCTTCCAGTATCATATAAAAAAATTTTAAGTTTAGTTTTACCTCGAGGCCTACAGCTTTGTCAGCACTTCCCTAACAGCTTTCTCTATCCATTTCATATACATAGGGAGGAAAAATAGCTAAAATCTTTGTTCTTGTATTCTCCCTCCATGAATATTTCCTCAAGGGGTTTATCCTAACGTTGGTGTTCCTATCTCCAGTTAGATAACTCAGGAGACAGCTGCCCACACTGACCTCCAGGGCTCTCCAGATCCGTGCTACTGCCTCCATTTCTCTGTCTCATGCTCCCTCTCTGTCTTTCCATCACATCTCTCTCATGAAAGAGAAATGCTGTCAATCACAGACCTTCACAGAGAGCTGACTGGCTCCTTCCTGACCACTGCTGACTTTCGCTAGGCCCATGGCTCTTGCACTTGGAGCCACAAATGGGCTTCCGCAGCAGTCCATAACTTCCGTATTTTTAAAATGCTCGGTTTCCCCCTTCCCTCTTCTTTTAACATCTCACAGCAGGCATGAAACTCTGTGAGATGGTCAGCAGGAGGACTGAGTTCACATAAGTAAAAAGAAAAGAGTAACAACTCAAGTCTTCCTCTAACTGGGACCGAACCACTTTGAAGACGCACAAAAGCAATACTCACTTTTGTTGTGGGGTTTTTTTCATCTTCACGTACTCTTCGTGCTTCCCAGGGCACTAGTTTGTTCTAAGAATCATTGAAGTCAGGTTTGTGCTTTGTTTCATGCCTAAATTGGGATCCAAAAGTCTTGAAGTAAGCATTCTGAGTAAGAGCTGTAACTTCAGTCAGACAGGTTGAAGTGAGATGAACTGAGCGTATCTTGTTCTTGGAAAAGATAAATAAATTTTCTACCTGCCACAAGCCATGAATTTCATTCATTTTTGCAGCACCTTCCAAATACTTTTGTGAAGTCAGAAGAGATCATATTCCCTCCACCCCATTAAAAAAAAAAAGCAGGTTAAAATCTAATTTGTATTCATCTTTTGGGGAGTGAGAATTTCATCTTTTAAGAAATATTTTTCCTACAATTTTGAAATACAGAATCTTCAAAACTATTAGGAAAATGTTTTATTTTTAAAATCTTTCAATTAAGAACTCACTTGAATATTTGACATTCAGGTGATAAAGTTGCTAAAACACCTCACTCATCTGGAATAAAGCAGACCAATCATAGAAGACAACAGAGTTAATAGTTTGACCAACACATTCCCAAGGCCAAAAGACTGTCATAGTCATTAAATTCACAGTGCACAGTGAAAGCTGGAGAAATGCATGCCGTGATTATTTTATATTAAGCCTATACATTCTGTCTGACATAAAAACTCTGCAACTGGATTTGAAGTTCTACCAAAGAATACAAGATTTTTAATCTAAAGACTTCCAGTGATAAAGAGTTCAATAGGTAAATTGTAGTTGTCTCACTTCTGGTTCAAGAAACTCACAAGTTCCCAGCAAAGTCATGAGGCCTCAGTTTTTAGTTGCTGTCTCTTGCTGCTAAATTAGAACCAACTACTCTCAAAACTTCCTTCTCCCCCAGAGGTGAGAGAGGTTGTGGTCCGACGGGATCTCCCCCCTGTGCAACCCACATTCCCTCTGCGACATGATTTCTTGCAGTGAGTCTTACATGCTGGGAGAGCAGAAACTCAAGATGTTGTTGATGCCATACACAGTAGTGATGCCGTCTCCCTACTCTGAGTCACATCCCAGTTCCAGCTAGCCAGGGGTGACCAGTTCCTGGGGAACTGTTGCACTAAGAGCTCAAACTGTCAGCTGCCTTGTCCCTTGAGCAAATAATCATAATGTGATCATCTCACATGTTTTAAAACACCATCTATTCCTCTTCCTTATGTAGAAAAAGTCTGTTACTGAGTTCAAGTCAGTCTTCCTTCAGAGAATAAGGTCTTCAGAAAAAAAAGTCAGCAGGATTTTTAAAACTGGAACCAAATTAATATTAATCCTTCTGTGTCCTCTATGTTTTCATATATCTCCTCATTTTTGTGTGTGGGCTTTTCAGTATTGTTGATTTTTGAAATAGCGTTTTCTAATTCTAAAGAAAACAGTCTTGGGGCGAAGTGTTGGATCATTGTCTCCCATGAACTTTTTAATTTGTACCTTGTGCCCTCTAGAAATTGAGCCTTGGAAGTTCCAGACATTGATTCTTTTTGTCGGTGTAACATGTGTTGCATCCTGTTATAGAAACAAAGGATACACATTCTCTTTCATCTGCGCTATAGAGTCAAAACTCCACTGTTCATTGCGATGAGCATCAGCAGCAGCAGTCTCCTGCCAATTCTCCGCCTCCAGATTCATATTCATTTGTTAGGTCTAATTAAAGACCCATGGTACAAAGAAGCTTAGGGCTGCTTTACATTCAAGCTCCTCTGCTTTTGACTGATAGCACACCTTTTGTGTGCAACATTTTAGGATTGTGTGGAAATTACTTGCAGTGACAGATTGCTTTTGTACTTGCTGGCTACTGTCCATTTCATTTTCATTATATTTTCATTGTATACTTCAGAGAGAGTTTGCTAAAAGTTTGCAACGTATCAAATTTATAGTGGGATTTGAGTGCTCTAGGGATGGACAGGAAAAGCCTGATATCTTCCATCAGATTATTCTGCAGCAGCTTTAAAGGAGCTGTGGAGCCTGCAGCAAGTGGGAGTACTGTAGAAGATAATACAACCCTTTCTTTCTTTGTAGTTCTCTCCTCCTTTTCTTCCCTACTATTCCACAAGAGTATTCCTAAGAGGACTACATATTGTGCAGGAACTTGGAAATTGGGCTTGACAATCACATCTGAAAATCAACCTGGTTTCTTTCCAGGTCAGTAATGTTCTGCAGATTCAGTTAACAGCCTTGTTGAGACACTTCTGTCTTAATTAACTGGAAAACCTGATCATGGTCAAGGCAGCCTGGAAATTGGTTGTCATCTTTCAGGTCTGTGCTGCCAACGGGCGTCAGAAATATCACTGACCAAGGTGCTGAGGTTTTACAGATTTGACTCCTGTCCTGCAAAGAGGTTTGGTTCTCTTGGATCTATGTCTAAAAAAAAATGGGCAGTGGAGAAGGGAATCCAAACCTATTCCTTAAGATTTTCCTTTTATTTAATCACTTACTAAGTGAGCCCCATCTTGAGCAGATAAAACCTAACTCTGAGATATGGCAAGGGAGTTTTTTCAAGTCTTTGAAAGAAAAATAATGTCTCTTTGTAAAATTGGGGTGCAGTTATCAAGCACTGCATTTGACTCCACTTCCCCAATACTAGAAGCCAGTAAGAAATTGTGGGAATTGGAAAAGGCTGATGAAATGCTTAGACAGGGCTGAAAGTAGGAAGAAAGAGGGTTTTCAGGAAGAGAGCATGTGTTTGCATTTCAGCTGCTCCAGTTTTCAGCCTGGCATCCCAGTTTAACCTGCTGATGAATTTGTGAGTTTGTGTTAAGACACTAGACTGCAAACTGAACAGCTGAAATACAGGTATAAATTCCCTTCTGCTGGATGTGTCGCAATAGTTGCAACCTCCAACATGGGTAGGGCAACAAATTTCAAGATTCCCTGATTTCAAGATTCACAAGAATGTTTGTTTCCATGTTAAACTCTTTGCAGAATATCCACATTATCTGCTCAGCCACAAGTCAAAGCCAAAGAGTAGGTCCATAGACCTTCTGCTCAATGTGTTTGCAGTCCTGGAGAAAATTAGGACAAAAACAGTTGGGTTTTTTTTCTCACCAAAAAACTGTGTTGTATTATAGTGGTCATCTTACTGATAAAGACAGACCTTTGCCTATAAGGTCAATCAGAGATGAGGTCTGATCACAAAATCACAGACATTACACCCTTCCTAGGGTTAGAATTTACCATAGCTGCCTGGCAACAATGTCCCATCTTCCCAGAAAAACATTAAAATGGTGGTGGGAATAGTATTAGTCCATGTGTTATATGAAGATATTTCCTGAGATCAAAAGTGTGCAATATCATATCTATGTCCATAATACTTCTCTGGAACTTTGCATTGGGTAATTAAATAAGGTGCATTGTCTTGGCATTGGAAAGCAGAGCAGACGTGTGCACTACCAGGTACTGTGTGTTCCCTCTGCTTGTCAAACAGTGTTAGTGCAGTTACTTCACATCATACCTGAGGAATACACTTGTGCTTCATCTCTTTTTTTTTTCCCAGCTGAGAAGGACTTGAAAGGAAGTATGTCTGTTCATGAAAGGATGGAGTTGTTCCCCTGGCTGGTTTTGCACCAGACTAAGCCCAGTTTGTTTTCCTCAGTTTGGATCAGTGCTGAAATTTCTCATTCAGAAAAGAGTATTTCATTCAGGCAGTCTTATCTGTATGGGCCCAGACATCAATATGAAGGATTTTAAGGTTTTAAACCTTAAAGCTGAAACTATTTCAGTTTTCAAGGTTTTAAATCCTACTCTTATTTCAATTAGGAAGGCATTAGATATTGTTTATGGGGATTCTCTGAAAGACCTGCCACCAGTGCTACTTGGTCCCTCAGAGGCCACCAGTGTCTGCTCGTTAATTTTGTTGATAAGTGTTAAATGCATGGTTGACTTTGAAGCAAGAATCTTAAACTAACCAAGACAATCAGTTCTTGCTCATGATAATGTCAGCATGACCATAAAACCACTTGATTTATAAAGATCTCTGCTGTGCAGCTAAATTAAATAGATAGTACACTCAATGTCTGCTGTCCATCCTGTAAATAAAGTGGAGTATAATCACTATGATAAGAATACACTTTTCCTGCCAAAATGCCATGTTCTCCACTAATTTATTTTTTTGTACCTCTTGTGACTTATCTCACCAATAATAAGTTACAGGACAGGCAAGTTTCTCCAAAAGATTCAGAAAAATTTTGTTACTTTTTCTTACAGGACTAAATGTCTTCACAGAGACCCATAATTGCTGGCAGAAACCCACACTAATATGAGCCTATCTACAAGGTGACTGTAAAATAAAGTGGACTGAACTTTGTTGTGGCTACTAGTTTGTGCCCTTAGAAACCCAAGTTCAGCTCCTGATTCTGACGTAGGTTTCCCAGTAGAACAGGATTTGAAACTAAACTCACTGTCTTCCTGGAGAGCATTCAGCATTGGGATATTGATTCTTTTTCCCTCATTTTTTGATCTAAGAGTTATTTAAGTATTTTATATCAAGTGGAATAATTTCTAATAATTTAATATTGGAAAGAGACACTATAGGCTAATAGCTGATTTGCTCTGCTGGGAGGAAGGTAGACTTGGATACAAAATCTCTGCTATGTAAATGTTCAATTATTTTGGATAACAGACAAACTTTGACTAAGAGAGACCAGGTGCCCATCCAGGATAATTCTCTCACCTAAGTGTTATACTAGGAAGTGCCTGGTCTTCATATAAACTGGCAAAGTGAGTATCTTGCTGTCTCAGCACTTTGAATGGAAAAAGAAAAGATATACTTGTTGCCAGCTCAAGAATGCAGTATTTGCACAGAATAAAATTGTTCAGTCAAGAATGGCAAAAGTGTCATTATGGCTGAACACAAAGTCCCATTCTTATCTATTTTGCAAATCCCTACAGCTAAAGACTGTAAACAGACATATAGAGAGAAAGAAGGGAGGTGGGAGGTGGCACCATAGCCTTGGATCCTGCTGTGAGGGAAGCTGACTTTGAAAAACTTAAGGCAGTGGCAGAGATGTTTGGAATGCACCACATCCCTTCAGCTGGCCAGTCATCTTGTTGAAGGTTTCCAATATACTGTAATCAAAATAAATGTATTCCCAGCCTGTTTCAATATTAAATGAATACAAGTTACAAAAGCAAAGCTTGATGTTGAAAGCAAGAAAATGCAACCAAAGAAGTGTAATGTAGTTTAAACCTGCTTTTACCAATGAAGTGGGAAAAGCCTCTGGGCTCATTTAGCTCATGGTGATGCTGGTAGCAGCACCTCATCTACAGCAAAGGACACATATGGGAGGAAAAAACATTGTTGGACAGCAGAATCAGTCCCTACAATTTAGGCACAGAAGAGACAAAAAAGTATAAGGAGAGGAACCCCGCAAATAAATGTTGTCTACACATCTCTCAAACAATTGGCCAATTGCTTTACATCCCCTTGCGAAGGAAAGAATGTTGTCTGCTCAGATTTCAGGAAGTAAATACAACACAAACCATATTTACTTTGACAAGCTGAAAATTACAAGCATCAAGGGTCCTGCCTCTGAGCTGTGTTTTTGCAATGCTTGACATTTTTTAAGGTTCAAGCAAGCATTGACAGAGAACTGAAGTGGAAGCCATGAAATCTCAGGTGAATGTGAATGGCCAACTAGCTAGATTTCAATCAGCTCTATTAGCCATCTTTTCAGCTTATGGTAAACAAGGAATCTGAGAAGATAAGCATTTCACTAGCAGTATTTTTATTTTCATAATGATAATTCGGCTTCCTCAGCTTTATCTGTGCTAAGGTAGCAAGGAAGTCTTAGGACTGCTGTAAGGCTGTCCACAAATTGATTTTTTTCCTGTCATTTTCACTTTCATCAAAATGAAAACAAAGCATTCCCTGGAGCTTGAAATGTATACACTTAAAATATATGAACTTGACTTAGAAATGTCATGTTGATGTTTTGTAGTGTGAAGCTTTCTACTGTCTCTTAAGTCCTATTCCATAATGCATCATGCCTGAGCTGTTTCAATAATGCACAATTTCCAAGCAAAAGAAAACACCAATGGAAAGGAGACACTTTAATATTAGAATCTGCTTCATGTGCTTTAACTTAGAACATTAAAGACTCAAATCCTAAAATATTTTCTACAGGGAATTCTAAATCTCTGTCTCCATGCTCCTGGAATAAAAAGCTCAGAGTTCATAAACTTGTTTTGCTTTATCAACTAGATGCTGGCTTTTTTTCCAAGTGTTTGAAAGTAAAGCCTTTATATTCATGTTGGAAAATATTTTCCCGGTATGTGATTTTTTTGTTATTACAGTATTTCTTTTGCCTCAGAGCCTAATAAAAGCTTTGCAATGTTTCCCATACAGAAAGCCCAACCAGAATAGCATGGTAAATCTATTGGATTGTGAAGGATCACAGTTCAAATTCCTTCTCTGCATGATCCAGACTTGGGGCTTGAACCTTGGATTTTTAGCTCTTAAGCAGTACCTGTTAGCTTGCAGGATACTTTAAACATCATGCTTTTTCTGTGTGGAACAAAAGTAGCATTTCTCCAGGAAAATCTCAGATAACTGTACCCACATGATCTTGGTTACAGTTCCTTTCAGTTTGACTATGCACATCTGTTGTTGCGCTGAATGACAAATAGTGTTATCCAGCTTGGACTGGATTCTGTCTTCACATAGTTACCACACAAGATCAATGTAGAAACTTCGATGCCTGTTTTCCTTCAGCTTTTACTTCACTGCAACACACAGTAACTTCCAATCCAGAGCATGAAACATAATCTCAAAGGGATTAGGTTTCAGTACCAGTCTGTATTGCCTTCAAATTTTGGCATGTCCATGCTCCTCTTATTGTCCTGTGATGTAAGCCAGTAGCAGAGAAGAGAGAGTAAAGTCTCTTGCCCCTTTTCCTCCTATCTGATCACTTGCTTTCTGTAAGAGGGCAGGAAAAAAGTCACAAGTATGCTTGTTTCCAAAGTCAGGCTGTCTGCATAGACACTATGAGAGCAGAAAGCCCAAGGGTAGAGTCCACCTCATTCCTTCAGTTTAGCAACTTTTGTGTTCCTCAAGCGATTCTTGTTTTCCTGAATCATTCATCCTTTCCTTAGAGGAGAAAGAGAGGAGCTTAAAGAAAGAAAGATTATTTTAATCTGCTGGCAGTAAACCCCTTCAGTCAATTAATTATAACAGTTGCACCAACCTGTGGAGCAAGTCAAATAAACATGAAAGAGAAGAACATGCAGCCAAGATAAAAAAGGGACCAGGAGATGAACTTGTCTTCAGTTTGTTACTCAGGTGCTTTGATTTGCCATTCTTCTCAGGCATTTTAAGTTTTCTAGGCAGCTGTGCTCACATATTCTGACAGCCCTGCTAATTCTACCAACACAGTGATGTCTTTCTGAAAGTTTGGTCACCAAGTTAAGCAGATCTGAGCACCCACAACTTCTTTTAAAAAGATCCAGGGTTGTTTAAGTGTGTAACAGATATTCACATACAATCATATTTATTATTAATGTAGCCTATATACTTGGATACATACACATGCTTGCATGTGTCACACAGACAGACAGATACACAAATATATATGTTTAATCTCTTCAAAGACAATAAATCTACAAATACAAGGATAGTCTTTGCCCAGAGTATAGAGAAAAAGACACACTTTATCTTGGGAAAAAAAGATATTCTCATTGCAAATAGAAAATTCAATCATTTGTTTGTAATAGTCTATACGACCATGTTATTTGCAAAACACAAAATGTACCAGAACAAACCAATATCTTATTATTTGTGTTGTGGTGATGTTAGCCACTCAAAAAAGACATTCATATCTCAATAGCTACCTTGATGACACAGCTGAGTGCAGACAACAGCCCAACTGGTATGTTTTCATGTACTGAATCAAAAAAATCCTACAGGTATGTGAGAAAAGCATACTTTTTACATCAATTATCTAAACTGTCCTTGTCAACAATAAAATTGTCAACATAAAAGCATCATCAAGCCCCAGCCACAGTTAGTAGGAGTAAACACAGGTAGCAGGTACTGCCTTGTCCTCTGGTGTCTTATCATAGTTGCATCAAAGATACCGGTGAAACAGCACAAGTCTGTTGTCTTAGACTCACCATATTTGGCCTGTTTCCTTACTGTTTAGTCCATTTTAAGTCCATAAATTCAGTGACTTTCTGCTTCTGTAAGAACAGAGCAATAACACAGTGAATCAGGTCTCATATGGGAACAAACCTGATCTTGCCGTCAGACATATATTAAAGCAAAGGGTGAGAAACAATGACAGTGATGGCAGAAGCATCTGGGCAGGTGCAGAGAGGAGGGACAGGAGACCCACCAAGGTGATCAAACTTGAGAGGGTTGTCTGGCAGCTTTATCTGTCCACAAAGTAGATGATTTCTGAAACAAGCACGCTGGGTTAACTTTGTAGTCAAAGAAAATTTAGTCAATATAATTAATGGAGTTTAAGGTACATTTATCCATAGATGTTTGATAAATAAAATTCCCACTTGTCTCTGCTGATTGTGATGACTAGCTCTCTGCAGACAAAAAGGATCTTAATATGACTAGCTCAGTTATAGGCATGTACTCCTGGTCAGATGAAGCCCACCTGTAGTGTTTTCTCGATGTTATGAAATGCACATAATATCCCTTTCCATCTCTTTCTGCTGGAAGCTCATCTACTCCATGCTTTGACAGGCCATATCCGTTCAGATTCACAAAACACAGCAGGCATATAAGCATCTGCTCTGCTTGTACCTGAAAGATTTAAGCTGTAATTATGATTAAATGTGGTACGTTTGCAGCAGCAGTGATTTGAGGCCCTCGATGCTAAAATGAGAATGAGAGTGGGAGACCTGTCTACTCTTCAACATACTCTATTCTCACACTGTATTATATCTCTCATCATTTTTGTAAGCACTTGCCCAGCTTGTATTGTGAGCACAACACTTATTTACTCACAGAGCTTCAAGGAATAGGTTAGATATTCTCCTGGATAAATGCTTCTAGATGAAAGAGAACGGAAATCTATTTGGCAAGAGGGGAGGAAAGATTATTTGTGGTTTTGCTGGCTGGAATGCAGTGATCTCTTCCTCTGCTGCAGAGAAAAAAAAAATAAATATGGCTTGTCTTATAAATTTTGTTTCACACTTGTACTAAAATTCAAAGTTTTCTTGCAAAAAATGTGCACCAGACTAATGGAATGAGAGGTTTAATAAATACAGTGGTCTAAAGGAAACAGTAGAGCAATGTTTAATTAGTATCTGTTACGCTTCAGAGTCAACACAATTCCTTTTTCTTCCTTTGCTGTGAGAAGATAGCACTTTTTCACCATAACTTACTCCAGACTCTTATATCAGTAAACAGCAGCAGAGAAATGTATCTGCTGAAAGAAAGCTCAGCTTTTGCAGAGAGTGATAAACTTCTCAGAAGGTGTTTACAAATGCATTCAGTGAAAGAGAATTTTAATGAATTGTGCCACATAATCTTGCAGTTAATGAGCTGTAAAAGCCTTTGTCAATTAGAGTGACTCGAAACTAACTCTTTTGAATTCCAGATCGATAATGGGACTCTTCTTCTGCACGTTTTTATTTTTAAAAGGAAAATTAGGATCTAAGAAAAATAAAGGTACCTTCGTCATATTATGCATCTCAGAAAAGTCCCTCATTTATTGTAACAGAGCTATCTATGTTCTTAATATTTGTAAAATCATCTCTCAGCTGCATTGAAAGAAAGATGCTTTCCAAGATCAAATGGCACCAATGTTGTAAAATGCCAGTGGCAAAACCAGAAGAGACTAATGATTTCAGTAATAACTAGGGACTTTTTTCAGGAGTTATATTAAATTCAACTATTGTGCACAACCTTCTAGAAAACAAAAATTATCCTGCTCTGCCTTTGCTATCCACTATAATTACTTTTCTGTTAGAAAGTGGACACCTTAAAGCTCTCTAGAAGACGAGTTCATCTGTTTGTGTCTTATCTTAAGCAAAGGGTCTGCACACATTGCTTTTTTTTTTCAGATGAGGTCACTGTTCCTGCCTAGGAGCATAACATTATAACACATCAGAACTGCCATGGAGTCCAGGGACAATTAAATATTGTGACCAGATAGTTCCTGTGATTCTCTATCCAGCTAGTAAAATATTCTCTTAAGAAACAATGATTTGGCTCGATATTTTAATGTCTTCAAAATCTAAAGGAGATCGGACCAGCATTCATCAAAGAAAAATATGGAAGACAGTTTTATTGCCTGTAATCTCCAATTTATTATGTGACTTCTTCCCAGTATGATTCTACTTTTTCCTTCTCTAAAGATTTTTTTCTCTTACTCATGCCTCAGTGTGGAGGATCCATTAACAAAGGAACCACATAAAAAGTAATTTCAAGGAAAAGCCTTATAAAATGTGAAAAATTAAAGCTGTGCTCAGATCCCATTAAGAAAAGAAATTGCCTTGAGGCTTCCACTAAATATGTGAAATCCATTTCTGCTGAAGGGCTTCAGAGTTTATTCCTCTCTTACAAATGTAATTTCACAGCACAAGTTGAACGTTTAAACAAAGCGAAGCAGGATCTTTTCCCAGTTAGTGCCTCTTTTCCTTGATTGCTGCCAGGTCACCAAGTGCAAATTTATATGAGAATCTGAGATTATATAAATCTCAACCAAGAGGCTTTGAGGGCATTTCTGCTTGGGAAGACTGTAAACCAGGAAATGCTCTCAGTATGGAGGGTTTACTGTTATTATTAGTATTTATTTTGCTCAGCTTTATATAGGGAGCTAGAGAAGGCTGTGGGCTTAACATCTCCTTTCCTTAAGTGGTTAGTTTAAGCTCCCCTGATGTCCCAGCTCCCTCTGACTTTCTGTTTCTGGTGCTGGCACCTCACGTATTTCTAGTACAGCACCCTGATTAATCTTCAGCTCCACAACCCCATATACAACACTAAGGGAGCAGAAAAAAAAATGAAAGAGCGAACAGTCGCCAAAGAGGATGTCTTGTCCCTGCTGAAGTCCACCACTGCCACCTGCTTATTTCCCCATGTCCCATTGGGAGGTGCATCTGCCATGTTCTTGTGGAGACCTTAGCCCAGCTCAGAGCGGTGGTGAGGAGGCAGCAGTCCTTCAGCCTTGCTGCTGGAAAGAAGCTCTTCATTGAGACAGTAATGCATTTTCTATTTAGGTTCCTTGATTGAAACATCCTCAGGAGAAGCCCTGCTTTCTCCAGTAGCCATGGAATCACATTCTGGCACAGATGTCTGGGTGTAAATCCTTGCTGACATAAGCCAATGAACCAGGCTTTTCTAAACAGACAAAACAATATGGTAAAAACCCCACATTGACTTCAGATCATCTGTATTTACTCTGGTTTTTACTATTACTCTATAAAACTCAGTCTATCTTGGGACAGGAAAGCAGGTGGGAAACCACAGTTTTCTCCTCTTCCAGAAATGACATCCTGCTGTCTGTTGAGGAAACAGACTTAGTCCCCTCCTCAGTTGCAGACAGTTCACTATTCAGTAGCTGAGGCTCCATCTCCTTGCCCAAAGCAATGTTGTGTGCTCATCCACCCCTGCTCCCTTGAGACAACAGACCCAGTCTGGTGGCAACCAGTAGAGTTCTTTTCATCATTTTTCTCTGTCCTACAGAATGAAAGATACCTCTAGTGCTGCAAAAGACTTCAGTGGTGAGAACTAACAAGGTGTCTGCAAGTGCTCCAGAAGTCGTAAGTGGGAATTTGACTGTACAAAATACCCAGAGAAGAAGAAGCGCTTTTTTCCCCATGTAGTTTTCTTCTTCAGTCATGATTTCAAGGCAAAGCCTGGAGATGAGGAGAAATAGCATCTCTGAAGGTTATTGAGGAGACTATTCTAGAGAATATAACCAGTAAAATGTCTGCAAGCCTGATGAAAATCCAAAAATTTTCTAATCCAGCTAAGATATATGAAAGAGGCCCCTACCCTCTGGCATATTTATTAGTGGTTGCTATTTCTCAAATGGAAATATATGGTAATATTTAAACCCATTGGCACGAAGCCTATCCTTCAGTAGCTGTGTGCCAGCCCTCATGAGCTTATGGCAATGTAAACTGCTAAATTGTTCCAGGGGTCTAGATCATGGGTGTTGCCTCTTACCATCCTGCTTCCAATGCAAATATCCAAAAGACATGCTTCATTTCACACTTAAAAGAAAATTAAAGGGGAAAAAAGCCTTTCTAAAGGTAATGGTATTGTTCATAAAAAATGAATAGGTCAGTTCCGAAAATAGGTCAGTGAAAACTGCTAATGCAGTACCATCAAATCAAAGCACTGAGTATCAACAAATTATCAGTTCTCCTGATAACTCCTTTGCAATATATTACTTGGCTAATATTGTCCCTGTTCACACCTTCTGAACAGTTAATTATAATGTGGTTCTTTCTATACAATTTTTCAGTTTCCTTCTTGCTGAAACTACTGGACCTTGTCTGACAGTCCCCTAGTTTCTGAATTTTGCATGTGTTTCTTGGGCCTGGATATTTTATAATGTACATGAAAATGAACAAATACCTATCTTTTTAACTGACTGCTGAACATTTACTTTTGTTTCAAGCTGTTTCTCAGTTCATTCACTCTTCTATTTAACAGAGAATGCAAGTAATTGTTATGTATATTTTTTACTACAAGAAAAATTTTAAGTTCTCAGTAACACATCTCAAAACATGGCATAGCTCTGTAAAATTGCTACGGATTTATATCACCAGTAGTGAGTGTTTGATCCATTTTTTGGTGAGATGAGTAAATATATTCATTGGGTTTTGTGTATAAAATGACTTCTATGCCATTACTGCAAGTTGCATTTTAATTAAGCCAAAATAAAATATGTCTGAGAGAGATCCACATTTTGACATCAGTTACAGATGAGCAATCCGATCAAAGGATATTGAATTCTGCTGATGCTACAGAGCAGAGGTTCATCCCCTGTAATTACACAGAAATTATGTTTGTTGGAACATCTAAAATGAAAGCAGGCACAACACTTGAAACTTCAGTTCAGTTTCAGTAGAAGAGTGGAATGCTCTGGTGTTTAAAGTAGTAACCTAGGACTTGAGATTTCCAGCTTCAAGTCTTAATTTCCTCATGGGTTTCTGCTGTGTGATCTTCAATGAATCATTTAACACCCGTCTCTTTGAGGTGTTGCAGAATTTAACACCTGCTGTTTTTAGAGGAAGTTAAGATCTGAAAGACCTAAGACGTTGTCTTTCTATGCCTCAGTTGCCCTGCTGTGAAAGAGAAGAGTTGCAGGGGTGAGAGCCTTATCTGCTCAGGTATTACAGTCATGAAAGCTGACACTCATCACACTGAAATTCTGTTCTCATTTTACTGAAGCGCATATAAACATGAGGTATTCAATATTTGGCAGAACTTCTTAGACCTTTGATGATTTCCTAAAATATGATTTCTTTATTGTTTTCTATTCTGTCTTTCAATGAACCTTTAACTAAAAGCTGCAAAATACCTTCTTTTTTGACCAAATTGATTCATTTCTCTCTTCTGCTGTGAAGATTGAAATAATTGAGATGGACTGTTACTTGTGGTCCTTTACCTGGAAAGATTACCTGTCAGTGTTAACTGGTAATGGTCACTCTTCTTCATGGCCTTAAGAATTCTTTTTCCAACATCCTTCTCCCTTCACTCATTTACCATCCTTTTACCTCTTATGCTTTTTATATCTGTAGCATCATCTCTCTTTTGCATCTTTACCTCCCCTCCTTCTCATACAACCCAATTCTTTCTTTTTCAGTTGCTGTGTTAGATATGGTAACAAGGAATTTGGACTAGAATAGACGGTACAATTTCTGCAAACAAATGAAGCTGGCTAAGACTTTTGCTGATAGCCTGAAGAAAATCCTGCATAAGAAGGTTTCAGTAATATTTAACACAGAATAGAATAAAAATGTGCTGGAGTAATCTCTCTTGTATACTCAAAACAGCCTTCTCTTTTTCATAACTGCCCTTGCTGGGCTGTCATTCCCACTCTCATCCTTGCTCCCTGCCCTTCCCCTCCTTGTTGATATCCTCCCTCTTTCCATGGCAAATCCTCTCTGCTACATGAGCATCTCTCTCTCATGGCCTTTCTCAGCCAACGTTATGCACAGTGGACTGCCCCTGTCATCTCCTCCTACTCAGTAAAATCGCACCACTCTCCTCTTGACAGCCTTCACTGTCAGGTTTAGTTGCTTTGCCAATAAAGCAAGCCATCTCCAAAGTGAATCCTTCCTGGCAGCGTTCCCCGTAAGGATAATAATTAGGAGCCTGCATTTCAGAGGCAAAACCAGTGAAATTAAAGGAATAAAGCTTTGGCCAGCCTGCTGTACAAGGGAATGTTGCTGTGCTTTCATCGCATGGGAAACAAACTTGGAATAGCTCCTCTTTTCTCAGTAGCCACATCTTAAATTAATAATAACGATAGTGATAGTCATAGTAACAAAGTAACTGCATATATTAGATTGAATTAATGCTATAAAACCATTGTTATAACTATAGACTGGTACCTTTCCCTGGCCCACAACATAGACAGAAGGTAGGGAAAAACCTGAGTTGTGAAGTGACTAGGCCTCAGTTCATTACTTCATCTTCACTCCTTCCCTGTCCGCTTGGGACATGTAGTTTTTAGCCCTGATGAGAAATTGCCTTGGACACTCTATCCACTCTTTTATTTTTGTGGAAAAAATCCCCTAAATATGCCTTTCAGATGCCACCATGCAACAAGCATGTTACTGCACAGGGTCAGCATTGTTAGTGAACCTGCTAGAAAATTCATTTAGTGTGTTTGTGTGAGATTAGGCACCTGCTACTTTGAACGTCAAGTTGCTCACAGAAGAACATGGACTAACATGAACAATGTATCATCCATATTATATTGAGAGTCATCTTGTGGGGGGAATTTAAAAGGAGACGAAACCAGAATGGTAATCCTTCAAAACTGGTGCAGCACAAAATGGAAGAACATTTGAATCCCTCTGTGCTAGAAAATCCACGTACCCAAGGGGACCTATTACAGCTAAGCATTAATTAGTGACAGTCTGGGAGAAGTGTTAGCAATTGCAGAAGCCTTTTGCTGAGAAGATGGCTGATTTGCATAGGCACATTGCTTAAGCACTTTGTAAATGACATTAATTAGTTATTTTACTATTTAAATTACCTTTAATTATTCTTACATGCAACAACTTTGCACAGGGTGCATCATCATATCTGTTTGTACCAGTAAGCATTCATTAGTTGAATGGGGACAAAGCAGAAGAAAGAAAAGCAGGACATTTCTCTTCCACTTTCATCTTGTCTTTTCTAGCCTATTAGCTGAAAAAAAACTTTTCCCCATTTTCTTTCATAACTTGCAATGTTACTTGTTTCAATGTTACCAAGTTGATTATGATTATTACTCTTTATAAGATGGAAATTATCTCAGCCTCAGTGATCGTTCTGATGTCTTTAAATACACCCTCTAATTTTCACTGTTTTACTGTTTTACTGATATCTCTGCAGTTGTCAAAATTCAGTTATGTGACACGGCACCCCCAAATAGCAAGGCACTACAGACCATATTAGTAAAACTTGGAAAAGGGAAAGATGGAATGAACATTCTCCTCCAGTTTAGAAATAAAAAAATAAAAGACAACATCATCCAGTAATTTCATTGCAATACTCACCCAAAAAATAATGTCAGGTCTCTAAAATCCCAAGACTAACTAAATATACTACACCTACTGCAGTGATGCTGGGTTCACGAAGGGTTTCTAGGTGCCACTGTGCTTCAGTAACAATAGATTTCGAAACACAAAAGTCAGTCAGATTTTTATCGTGCTTTGGTAGCAAAGATTTAAAAGTAGCCAGAAACTACAGGCAAAGAAATGACTCTCCAGCTATCATGCTGCCATATTAAGAGCAGCGTAAGCTGTCTACAATTAATTTTTTTTAATCATCCTTATTTTTATTTAAAATTCGTCTTTGACACTGTGTCACTTTGAAACTCATAGACATGCACACAACTTAATGAACTGTATTCCTGTCCTTCTCATTTGCCTAACTCTAGCTTTAAAAGTTCTTTGTCTTCCAGTTCTTCCTTCCTTAGGAGGATATTATGACCTCCTTAGCTTCCTTTTGTAAATCCTTTGTTTCACTGTCTTCTTACCCTGCACCATATTCTGGGATGATCATATCTTCTAAAACAAATTAAACTACCATTCTGTGCCACATTTATCAGACATATTAGAACAGTTAGATCTCATTCAGACAGTTTGTTGTAGGTCTTTATCCAATGTCTCCATCTACCTGTGACCTGAATGCAAAATACCTAGAGACTTATCAACACACACACATAAACAACAACAAACAAACAAAAATTGCCAGGAGGCTCTTCTCACACGATATCTCCACCATATCCTCTTCTCACATGAAGAATTTGTTGTGCTTGTTCTCATGGATCTTTGACCTGTGAGAATCAAGGCTGGATATCCAGAAATACAAGACAGGGTGACAACTTTACATAGCTGCTTTCTTGTTCCGTCTCCTCTGTCACAGGAAGCTGCTTCTCTCTATGTTCAAAGTCTTCCCTTACTTGTTCCTTTCCTACCTAGTCTCTCATTCCCTCCCCAAATGTCATTTCCAAGTTCCAACTAGTCCCTAATGCTAGTGCTCAACAGTTACTTGTTCAATGATCAGATCAGCATTTTCATGCTTTCTGTCAAGGAACATCTCAAGCTTTGAGGGAATACTCTGAAAATATCACCAAATCCATGTATTGGTTCTCCTTCAGTTCTTGCCTTTTGCACAAAACACAAAAAAAATTTTGCAAAAAAAGGCACGTATACAGCTTCCTGTAGTCCTGGTCCATTGCTCCTTGCTACTGTAATGATATCTATAGCACACAATAATCAAACTTTATAAACAGTCTTTCAATTAAAAAGAGCAGGGTGGGGCCTGACTCAGTTCCCATGAAAGTAACTAGGTAGACATTTGCCTTGTTCTCAAGATTACTAACTATAATTCTTCACAGGATTTTCAGAAAGAAAATTCCTCCTCCTTTAACTTTCAGGAATAGATGCTACTACAAATTATCATTATATGTATTATACTAGCACTCTCATATACGCACAAACTCTGTTGTACCGCGGGGCTTACATTGCCGCACTCTAAAAGGCAATTTCAGTCCCAAATGGCTTCAGATCTTAATAAGCAAAACCGAAACCAGCAGCAGAAACAAGCACTGAGAACCAAAGTGAATTTTGCTCAAGGCCCTGCAGTATACTCCTGACCACTCTGCTCCAACTTTTCTCAAGCCGTGACATATGACTTGCCAGCAGCACATTGCCATTTTGAAGAAATCACACCTTGCACTGTCCACTTCGCTCTCCTGCCAGCATCAAAATCCTCTCTGACTTGTGTCTCCCATTATCTGCTTCATCTGGTACTACAGAAATCTCTCTGGAGTTTGTACAAAGTTCGTAAGGGGTTGCTTTGAAAACTGCACATATTTATAAATTAAAATCTCACTTTTCTATCCCACAATGTTTTTGCCTGAAGATCTTCATCAGTTCCAAATGTGAGCCTCCATGCAGCCCTCTGAACTCTCGCTGGGGCTACCTGAAGCAGCAGGGTCTGTTAGGACCCTGGTTTAACAGCCTCAGGCGTATAATTTGCTGGGTTTTCCTCACTGCTGAAAGGAAATAGTGCAGAACTTGAGAAGTGCCATGGGTTTTAAAAGTAATTGAAGGCTCTTAATTGAAATGCACGAAGATAACATATTCATTCATCCATATTTTACCAGAAAAATTAACTGCACATGGAATTAATTTATGGTACTTCGTTTACATCTAAGTATAAATGAATATGAAAAATGAGTGACATGTTGGAGAAACATTGAGGAAAAAAATTTGTATGGGAAAATACAACTGCCTGCCAAGAATCTATTAGTGCAATCTCGGCATCAGATAATAATCTGATTATTTTCAGAACACAGGAAGAGTGACATATTGCCCACTTCATTCTGTTTTGTGTAACTAAATCGTAAATATTTTCCACTTCTTGTGTGTGTCTGTGTTCTTTAACATGTGTGTGGTTTTCACAAAGTTTAAAAGTGGCCTAATTTGGAAGTGTCTTCTAATGGCTATCATTGGGGTCCAATTCCACCAGCTCTGCATGGTTGGAAGATGAAGACGTTGGGAGCTGTTTATAATATGAAACATGCTGAAGGACTGACTATAAACTGGTAAGAAACGCAATGGCTGTTCATTCAAATCCCCATTTTACAGCTGCAGAAGGGAGAAACAGAGAGACACCGAAAGCTTCAGGATTAAAGAGGAAGTCGGTGGAAAAGGTAATCCTCCTCTGTCTAGATGCTCTGAATCCCAATCCATTGCCTCATAATTCTTTTTATTTAGTATGAGATTGAAAAGAACTGCTTTCATGCTGGAAATGTCTCTGAGCACCATCATGACCTGTACCGACTCCCACCCTCACTCTGTCCTGTCCAGTGCTTTGCTATCAGTAGCTACAGGAAACATTTTGCTCATTGCTCAAAGGCAGCAGTTCACATGTTTCCTCATTTTGCCTAATTCCACCTTTTGTCAAGGTGGATTTCCTTAAGATTCTGGTGGTTATTAGCTGGTATTAGTTACAGTGCTGACTAGGGGAAAAAAAAAGAAAAAGAAAGAAAGAGAGAGAGAAACCATGCATGCATATAACAAAACTGAATTGATTACAGGGGAAAATCTCCTGATGCCATAATCTCTTGCTAAGTTACCTTATAAATCAGCGACTCTTACAATTACAGAAGTCTGAATTTTGTGCTTTGTTGATAGCATTGATTCTAAAAAAGGAGCTGGAGTCCTGTTCTTCCTCACCGTCCCTGAAAGCTTTCATGCTTTGAGGGCATTTATGGGATGTGCTTGCCAGAGTCAGCTACCTGCAAATGTTCATAGCAGATTTTAACAGAGAAGACTGAATACCAAATGGCAAGCTTGATCCTTCAACTATTGAAAAATTAAAATCTTCTGGAAAAGAATTTGGGTTAAATGCAATCAACATTTGGGGAGGTGGTTCAGTTAGTTGATTGGTTTGTTTTGGTCAGGGAAAACAGTTTAACTGAGGTAAGTTTTATTGGCTTTGCAAACACGAAATCTGTGGCACTTGAATATATTTCCTATTATCTAATTTATGGTGGATTATTCTAACAGTTACGCATTTGCAACATGGCACTTTCAGAAGTATGAAGCTTAAAAATTGGAGCAGAGGATTATGAACTCGTTCTGAAAATGGATAAAAGTTTGAATAATGTCCTTCATAAATAGATGCAAGTTTGGAAACTCAAAGGTGTCAAAAAGCAAAACAATGTGAAATGTGTTCACTGAAATCCTAATCCCAAATACCATAGGGAAATGTTTCAGGGCACTTGGTGTGTGTGGCAGTAGTCACAAATGCTGGAAACAGATATCTGTATGAGAAGAAGCTACCCTTCTGCACCTCCGGAGCTGCCTACTCCAATACCAGTGGAGTTTCAGCTCTTTCCTCATCACTCTGCAGCTTTCCTGACCAAGAAGAGTGACTGGCTTTCTGCCAGGGATGTGCTCATCAATGCGGAACTGATGGATGTCTTCTTTCCAGCTTTGCTGCTAGATAGCTGCTGATTTTAAAACAGTTGATGCTTTGCCTCCTGCCTCAGTTTCTCTGACTCTAATACGAGGACAATAAAGTTGATTTCCCTAATTGCTAATTTCCTGCTTCTTTGGCTTGAAATCTTCAGGTAGCAAGCACTGTTAGAGCTCAGTGCTATTATTTCTGCACTGAATACATGAGGGTAGCCCTTTGCTATGCATCATATTATTCACAGTTTCACCATCTATAACAGGTCTACAGCCAATCAACATAAATTTTATGTTTCCAATATAAAGAACCCGGAGTTGACTCTAGGTATTTATTATTAGATGTTGTTAACAACAGTAACATCTCAATTTGGGAGAGATGAAAAAATACATTTTCTTGCAATCAATTTCAAACATATTTGAAATTTTGGTTGTTTGAATAGAATTTAATTTCCTTTTTAGTTTGGTTTGTTTTGTTTAATTTCTGAAAGACAAACAGCTGTATAATCTGAATTATGTGCTTAGGCACTTTGCGCAATAAAAGGTTAAGTATGTATTTAAATGCTTTCCTGAAATGTAGCCTCCAATTTTTCCACAAGATCTACATGCAAGCTCATTCTTTTAACAAGATTGAGGGTTTTTTTCTTTTTTTTTTTTTTTAATTTCATGTATCTAAACTCCATTTTAAACTGTATCCCTCTTAACAGGGAATTCAAGAATTTCTCCCTCTCTCTTGTAAAGTGAGTTCGTTGCAGCCTCTGCCATGAAGCAAATAACAAGCTTGACTTTAAGCTATAGAGCAGCTCATTCAGTTCAATACTACAAATTAACCAGAGGTATCTTGGACAGTATGGCCAAACAAAAGCTGTGCTCAAAGAAAAAGGTTCAAATAAATAAATAAATGAGGCCAAGAAACTCATTTGAAATATTAATTAATATGCAAATTAAATCCAGATTGCATGGGCTTTAAAAATTGCTCTCTGAAGTTTCCATGAATATAAAGCATGTGACAAGCTACTGTTTTAAATGATTTGCATAAACATACATTGTTGAAAAACCGCTTGACTTGAAAATAACCTTACCAACACCATGAACTGCAAATAATGAGAGAAAATCTTTAGCAGCGACAGCTTTCGTACTGACAACGCTGTTTGTCAGACTTTGCACCACGGCGGGAGGGAAGGCGATTTGACATGCACGTGTATCCCCTGGCCCACCACCACTCCTGCCCATCTGTGGAGGTGGCCGGCTGCCCACTCACAAGGTGGCACACCAGCCTCTGCGGGATGCAGCGTGCCAGGGCGAAACGGCTCTGCCAGGGCTGGCTGTGCGTGACCGCTGCTGGCCAAGGAGGCAAGGCAGGCCACCTCCAGGGAGGCAGGGCAGGCCACCTCCCTGGCACCACCGCCGCAGCATTTGCAACAAGGCCAGCCATGCTTTGGCATTACAGATTTTTTCCGATCTGGAGTAACTGAATACAGAAAATACCTAATTCTTCCCTTTGTCAGTGCAAAGATATTCTGTATGAGATCCTTTCCTTCTGAGTTAGCCTGCCTTGCTTAAAATGCATCCTGGCATTAACAAGTGCCTTTTTCTGCTAAGTCTTTCTTTTGCACTACGATTCAGTGCTGCAGATGAACTGCTATAAGAGAAAGACAAACAAAATAAGAGCAGCAGCTTAAACAGAGACTAACCCAGGCATCTGGAAATCCTCTCTACTAGCATCTTAATGTAAAATGACACTCTCAACAGATTACAATCTCTGTTTTATTTGCTGTTAAGATATCCCCACTCCAAAAAGCAAGCCTTGTGTCTACTGGGAAAAGGTCTATTTTACTTCCGACCAAACAGCTTTTCATAGTTTAACTGGGCAACTACTTCTGACCCTCTGCCAAGCAATAGAACCCTGTTAACTGGCCCCAGGAAAGGGCCATGGGATGGCCGCCACTCTGCTGAAATGGGCTACGGCCAAGTCATGCCACTGAGAAATACAATCTCAAAGCACTTTATGAGGAAGATAAATGACATTCAGGATACATTATAAAGAAAGAATCTAAGTACCTCATCACAGTCTTGGGAACACCAGACTGTCTGGAAGGAAGCTTGCACAGTAAGAGCATCATGAAAGAGTCCATAAGGGAGAGGAATATTCTGCCTTAAGAGCTTCAGTGAAGCCATAGTAAATAATGCATAGGGCCACATGTGGGATGACAAAGCTAATAAGAAATATCAGATATCTGCTTGTCCTCTGAGCCTCATCCATCCTGCTTGCCAATCAGGCAGGTGCCCAGAGAAATAAGAGAATATGACTATGGACAAGAAGAGCCTATCAAAATGCGAAAGAACCAGGAGCTGAGTTAAGGTTACAAGGCTGCCCTGCTCTGTCACTTCCTAATTTCTAAATGCAGAACTTTGTAACAAAAAAAAAAATTAATGTGAGTTTGAGGTGTCGCAATTAATATATGAAGTCTATACTACCCTGCTACGGGAAGCTTCTAGGCACACAAGTGTAATACAATTTAGTTTCTGTACCTGGAAGAGTCCGTCTCTCTATATTTTGTCAGCCATTGAAAACGTCGCTGTCCTTGGCCATATCTTCATGGCACTACCAAGTACTGAGGGATTTCCAAACCCCCAGTGAGTTATCCAGCACATATTCATGGTACAGTGCAATGACATGCAGAAACACTACCAGATGTCTAAATATAGAACTCAGCTGTAAGCAGTACTAAGGCTCATTAATGCTGTTGAAAGATCCAGCTCAGTGGGCAACACCATCTAGAAGTGGTATTTGTGCCTTTAATTTCTGAGCAGACTTGGTTAAAACAAAGTCAGGTATCTTGGCACAGAAGTATCTTTTGTTTTGAGAGCTATCAGACTTTAAAGAACTTTTTTTCACTTAATTGAAAATAAAATTTCCCCAGAGTGCTCAAGTCTGCTCTTAATGCATGTGCATACCTCTAATTAGTGTTAATTATTTGCATTCACCAAGGGGAGAAAGATATTACTTCATGTGCCTACTTGGAATATGTTACTTTACCCCTTCATGTGACTCCAAGTGGTACACTCAATGAGAAGGATGCAGCTGCCTTGAAAACCGTCTAGTGCCTAAGGATAATACAGATCAGGTGTACAACAGGATGTACTACACCACAGATAGCACAGCCAGGCTTCCTGCACCACACAAAGTCTGATTCACAGAGCTTGCAAAACACAGCAGCACAGAGATCGCTGCTAGTTCATTTTCCCTCTGCACATTTGGGCAGGGGAGTCATTTCATCAGATGCTTATATGATGCCTAGCCAAATGGGCCCTGAGCCTCAGTATCGCACTGTCTCAGCACAAATAATAAACAAGCACTGGCTGGGCAGCGACCACATAACAGGTCAGTGCTAGGTCCAGAAACAAACCCCAGATTTCTGGAGATCTAAGCTAAAGTTTTATCTACTGAGCTACACTGTATTTTGTGGCAGGGCTGAAGTCTCTGAGGGATGTCTCTTCCAGAGTACCACTAAAATAATAAAGCATGACAGATTTATCCTGGTTGAGGAATCTGGTTCATGCTCTTTCATTGTAAGTAAACTGCAAAATCTGGACATCCCTACACATGCAAGTTCATCCAAATTCATCAACTTCGCCAGCATCTTTCTAGATGGTTACCCTTTAACTAGGGCTTTATTGGATAACTGTAACTCAATTTGCTGCAGCTGTGTGACCCTGATTCGCTTTTGGAGCACAGCAAGCTGTGGAAGGAAGAGCCAAGTGGGAGCCCACCTGCTAGGCAGCCAGTGCAGTTAGAAAGGACCAGTCTGAATGTGCAAAATCTGGCAGGTGGCAAAGATGTGCTGTTTATTTTTCCTAATGACAAAATTAGCACATTGATAATAATCAAACAGAGCTGTGTGCAATGGGGGTTTATTTAATTAACAAATGTCCTTTTGCAGGTATGAGCAGGACACAGGCACTGTGCTTATCCATGCAAGCTGTTGCTCACGTCCCTGGAAAGCTCATATGCAAACTGCCTTCGGCTTCCTTTGTCTGGGTTTGTTCTGGGAAGGAGGGGATTCCTACTTGCCTTTATAATCACGTATTCTCTTTTTGCAGAATGTTATATTCTTGCTCACATCCAAGACCACAAATCACATCTAATAGAATAGATTGCTTTGAAAGGCACAACGGAAAAGGCTTTCTTCCAATATGCGCCCACAAAGTACAGTGTTGGGAATGCCCCCTCCTGCTACTTCTAACTATAGTACATCTTCGTATCTCACAACTGCCTGATAGGAACTGGCTTTTTCTTATTAGCAGTTAACTGTGATTTTAATATTTAATAGATAGAAACATCCTATTCCTTGACTACTTTTATGTAATACAGCAGCTTCACAGACACGATCATGCTTTTTGCTAGCATCCAGCTCTAGGGACCCTACAACTAGCAGAAGTTAACAGACTCCTAGCTTGAGTACAGACAGTCAGGGTAGTCTTCTGGATGTCTCTGCTTCAACCCATACTGATAGCTGAATTATCCATCCATATATGGTTTTGATATATCAAGTAATCCTACCACAAGATAAAGTTATCTGTATTCCAGTCATCCAACACTTTCCATTCATTGAGGGCCAAGTCCTGAAAGCACTTACTAGATTTTTGCAGCATTACTCCTGCTGTTACTCACAGTACTACCCCTTCCTTTCTGTAGGTTTTCTAAAGATTCAGAGTGGAGAGTCCTTAGACTAAAGTAGCTCTTCTGGTGTATATTGCATCAACATACATTGTACAGCTACCAAAACACCATGTGTATTTTCAGTAGCGGTGATACAACTATTCTTTTGTGGTTTTACATTATGCATGAAGGAGTTGGTGCAGCTGCCCAAAGAGTTGCATCAGCCTACATGTGCCATATTTCTAAGAGGGAAGTCGGTCAGCAGATATGTGACAGAAAAGACTTTTCTGCTGTATACTGTCCTTCAGAGAGAAGGCAGGAAGAAGAACAGCAGTAGACACTTTATACAAAAGTCAATTCAAAGAGTAGAAGATGTTTTCAATTTACTTCTGCTCAGGGAACATCCAAGCATCACAATGAACTTTCTTACAATAGAACCATACATTTCTAACTCCAACAGCTTCCATTTAAACAGACTAGGTGAAGAAGATTCAAGATATGAAATTCAGATTTATCTTTTACTTATTACTGATCTTCTCTAGAAAGAGGTCCCAACCTAGAACTTGCCAAATTAGCCACCAACTTCTCTGACAGTCAAGGATATTCAAGTGTTAGATTTTCACTTCAAGTTTTTATGGAGTTAAGGTCCAGATGTGAAGTAAAAACTCTTATTTCTTCAAATGCTATGGCTGGTTTTGAAATAAAGTTTTAGATTTCCTTTGCTTCAACTTTGAATTTTACTTGTTCTGTTTTGTTCTCCTTTTTTAATTATTTTTATCAGTACTTAAATCTATTCTAGGCAAGTCCAGACAGCCATAATCAGCCCAGACAGTCATAATCAGCCCTCAAGAGTTTGCAAGGTAGTCAGTGCCATGCAATCAGTGACTAACAACACAGTAGAAAGGTAACATTTTAATAGTCCTTCAGTAAGGGCAATTGTGTAACTTAGGCTTGAATTTCTCTAACTAACTTGGCTAATTTTGTGTAGGTCGAAGATGGAAGCAGATTTAAGAGAAGAAATTAAATGGATGCTAGTCATACATCAGCTCAGGAAGAGAGATGTTCATCTCAGGAGTTCTAGGGGTGTTTGAAGAGGCTTGTGGGATCGGAGGAAGCCTAGCATGGTAGTCATGACTGAGATGGAGCACCTTGTCACATAAATACAGTCACAAACTTGTGAACCTGTAGTGCAGAGTCATTAAGCACCTTCATGATGCTGGGACAGAGGCATAGTCAATAAGATGAGTCAGTAGGAGTGTGACAGGAAGGCAGGGGAGGATGTGGATAGATTAACATTGCAACCAAGAAGTGCATATTCTTCATTGTAGCTATTCATTAAAGGGATCAAAGAACTGCAGGTGAAAGGCCAGAAAATAAGAGATTATAGTTATCCAGGTGCGTGTGACAAGACTGCACTGGAGAACTGCACAGTGGGATTTTGAGAAGTCTGGACAGGGGATAAAAGGGTAGGACCAGAGCTGAAGACCTTTCTTACATAGAGGCAGAGAAATTTGGAAGCCAGCACTTGTGATAACAAAAAAGAACAAAGTGCTGAAGTCCAAAAAGAGGTTGAATTTGGCCAGGAGAAGACAAGAACACAGGGCAGACATGGGACTGAATGGAGAGCAGGGGGTCAGGGGCAGGCAGTATTGCTGAAGAAAATAGAAATAGAAGGTGAGTTAATTCTCAAAATTAGTAGAGAAGTGCCTTTTTAAAAGAGGTTAAAGACAAGAAAGAGGGATGTTAAGGATGGAGTCAGTAATAGAGAACAGGAGAAGGACATGGAGGCAAAAGCTTCTAAAAATGATAATGTAATTAGTGATGTTGGCATAATAAGTACTGAAGTAATAAAACCATTCTCCACTGCCTTTGGAGGTGAAGAAAATGTTTCTGAGGCTGAGAGCTGCTTTCTTCTTTCATGTGGGATTTTAAAAGACACCTGCAATGGGTAATACATCCATTATTAGCAATCAGCCTGGGGCAAAGGAATAGGGAAGGAGAAGAAAAGAAGAGGTCCAGAACTGTGTATTTCACTGATTTTGTTGTTCCATTTGTTGTGGAAGAGACTCTGTAATAAAAGCCTGAAATTACACATGCACGCATACAAGTGTATAACTTTTAATACAAAGCACTGAAAATAGTAAATGCTCCTAGAGATGGATATCATGGGCTTTGTTTAAGGTGTAATCTCTATTGCTTTTGAGTTTATGGAGCAAAAAGAGCTGTTGAAATTGAGTGAAAGCTGCAGCCAGAGTCTTTAATCAATCTCCAAAGCTGTTTATTGTGAGTATAGTATGAAGCAATAGAGATTAACGTCAGTTTCTATAAATCACAGCAAAAAGCATCTTCTCTTTCACTGCCAGAGGTGTAAATATCTTTCTTCTTTTTTCTCAGATTTTGCTGTAACATGCTGGCTGCAGAGGTCCTTCAGGGGAAAAGAACACAAGCACAGTGTCATATGCTTTAAAACAGGTAAATTTTAAAATAACTTGTATATCTATTTACAGAATTGGAAACTGCTGGAAGTTTTAGGCACCTAATTCTTAGTGGGCAGCTTTGAAAATCTCAACCCATCTACAGAAGAGAACTACCAATTAACTGCAGCTACCACTAGCAGGAGGAACCAGGCACGTAGTGGGCAGCAAATCGTCTTTCTAATGCACATCCCACAGGTTTCAGACAGTGAATCCAACAAACAAATCACCATCTCCTTTCCTTGTGAACGTAGGGGTTGGGCATCTTTTATGACTACCTTTTTTTTTGGTAGAAAGGAAAAGAATAAAGTATGCGAGTGACAAAATAAATTATAGAAAATCCAGGGGCATATTCAAAAAGGATCTCTATCATGTGGCTTCAATCATATTTTACATTCATTTATGGCCTTATAATGTAAGAAATGGATTTAAAGCAGAGAGAACAGAAAACCATGGGACAGCTCATATTGCAAATCTAAGATGCCAAAGAGGAAATACTAAGTGAAGTGGAAAATTATTGCCATATAAGAGTGTCAACATAAAATCCATGCTTTTCCACCACTCCCATCAGTCCCGCTCTCTCATCATTAGCTGTTGGTTGAACACATCTATCGATGGTTCACAAGAAAACTGCAATAGCTGCCCTTTTATTCCTGTCCTGATCCTTGTGAGTTGCAATGCATCTTATGCAGCTCTGCAAAATACCTACCTAGAAAGAGATCATGCCTTTGTTATTAGGTGGCCATGCCTTCACACACCAACCATGGAGAGATGCTCCCTCCTCCAGGAGGAAAGTCACAGTGCCTGAGTTAGGCTGTTCCTCTGAATAACTCTCTGAAGGAATCTCTCTATATACAATTATTGTACAGGGTGTCAATGGAAACTAGCCTTTTGGGCTTGGGCACTTAAATTATCTAGGATATTTAAGGGCAAATGTTGTGAATATACAGCAGTGGGTAAAGAGTTCAATCTTAAGGAGTCCTTAAGGAAGATCAAAGTAGAACATAAGCTCATTTATCTAAAAAGTAGGGAATGGTGTCAGTCAAAACACTGCACTGTAACAGATAAAAGTGAGCCTTCAGAGAAATAGTATCTCACCTGAGATCTTCACATACTAGTTTGACCTTTGCAAAAAGCCATGGTAGGTTGAAGCAGCACACAAATCCTGAGACCATGGCAAAATATTCACAAACGCATCATCACACTGAAATGTGTCTCACAAGATGCTTCCAGGAAAATTTACAGACTTCCCTTTGCTGAACATAAAATCATGCATAGGATGCAAGTAAGAAATACACATTTGAATGTACATCATGTTTCCTGAGCTCAAAGGCAGAATAGCGAAGTAAGATTCAGTTGTTACATTTGGAGGAAGTTCTTACAAATTCCCCACTGATTTATCTATCTGAATTGTTTTTTCTGTTATCATTCCTGTTAAATAGTTGAGATCTTTTAATGGAATCTCCTTGGGATTCAACGCAAGGGAAATATTATATGGATTAAAATCCAATTTCAGGACAACTTAAAACTATGGCATAATGCTTTACTTGATCCTACACTAAACTGCAAAGCAATGGTAAAGTACTAGAATATTCGGACTGGACTCAGAGATTTTTGCGTACTGACTTTTGATAAAAACTTTCAAGGAAAGAATATTTTTATTCCAAAAGCATTTAATAAATGCTAAGCTACTAGCTCCATTTTAGTTAATTAAACTTAAGGAACATGGAAGTGGATAAAAGTTCATTAAATAGGTACAGGCTGACAGTGAATTGGAATACTAATTGAGCTTTTATGTGCAACAAAAGAGATACAAATGGAAATGCACTGTTATTGTAGTGAATGCCTCACATAAAAGGCCCCAGTGGAGCAGAGAATGCATGAAGGAAATTGGATTGTAAAATCTCTGAGATAAAGATCAGTTCTATGAAACACGATGCCCCATTGCTTGCTTTTCTATTTTGAGAAGATTCTTTTAATAATGCCAACAAATGATGCAGTGACTGCTGTAGGTGTGTTTGAAAGGTTCCCAGTTAGATTCGGAAATGAGGCAGTTAGATTCAGGGCTTACAAAATAGAAGGGAATGTGATGGGACCTTCATTTATTTAATGGTATGTTTGAGTATCACTGACTTACACAGCATGAAAACCTTAGATTAGAAAGAACCACATATTCCAATGCTGTTCTTAAATTTTTGAAGTGTGGTGGTTATTTGGTTTGAAAAACATTTCGCCAATTCAATTTGTAGCATAACCCTGGAATGTATGTGAACTATTCAATCTTAGAGGAGAAAAAATAGGACTGAACTGAAATGAATATACAAAGAATTATTTATGAAGGCTGAAGGATACAACCAAACCATGTGCTTCTCCCTGTCCTTCCCCCTCCAGTGACAGTAACTGACCATGTGTTGGAGGAGATGCCTTGCATCTCCAAGCCAGCTTCTGAGATGCTGCTTGGGACTGCAGCTGACTTTTCACTAGCAGTAGCAGTGGTACTAACACACTTTCTTGAAACACCAAGAAGAAAGTATGAGTACAACATTTCCCACACCATTTGGAAACCAGGTTATCTAGGAGCATTGACAGCCAGTGAAGTAAATTATGGAATGGCAAGGGGAAATGCTAAGAATCTATACAGAGAAAAGCTGAATTGCAGGGCACTTTTATCTACTTGAAGCAAATATTCATTGTAGGGCAAATAATCACTTTAAAATATAATTTTAAGTATATGTTGAGCCAGAGCTGTTCATATGTATATATTAACCTCCATACAGAATTCTCCAAATATTGTTATGTGGTCATATCAGATGTAATTTGAACTGCTCCCAGAGTTCACAACAGGATACCGAATCTGGATTTACATCCTCTGTGTTCAGAAAGTACAATCTCTATGCATGTAAATTACCATTAAGAAGTCCATCAATCTATTCGCTTTTTCAGCTTTTTTATAAGATAATTTTGGCTGTACAGATCTATCTCCAGACAGCCTAATTCCATCTATGTCCCTGTATCTTCAGTGGTGTCTAGCCAGGAGGAACCACTAGCCACAGGGACTCTGGTGGGATTTCAGATGTCGGGGAAACATTTCTAAATGTAAGGAGTGCACTGCCCTGGAGTGGATTCCCCAGGGAAGGGAAAGGAGTGCTCATTATTAAAGATTTTAAGAGGCAGATGGTAGGAACATCACAGGTATAGGTCCTGTCTTTGGGAAAGGGGGGAACTAGATGACCTTTGAGGTGCCTTCCAGCCATATGAGATGATCATTATACAGTCATGGTGGTTTCGGCCAAAATAGCTTCAGGGTACCTCACAATATAGACAAAATTAAATTCATAAGTAAACATGAATCCTGCCAAGTCCAATTTAAAGTACATCATTCCTGTTATAAAAAGATAATAGACCTAAAAATGTTATGCCTAATTATTATGGGGGTTTTTATAGATTATTCATAGACTTTCATGCCATAGAGGAAGAGCCATCAAAAATTCAGATCCAAAGATTTAAAAATGAAAAATGCTTCTTTAGGGGAGCATGTTTCAACTGTGCACCAACATGGTAGAAATGTAGGGAGACTGCCATGATCCTAGCTAGATAAGGCAGGACACATGAGATCTCATCTGCCACTTGTGAACTGAAAACCTATTCAGGTTGGGCATTGACCCATAAGCTTCTCATGGGAGCCAAGATTTCTCCCAGTCACAGATGGTGGGCTCAAGAGCAATCCCAATAAAATGCAGCCATTTTCAGATCTCACTAATTTCTATTGTTTATCTACAAGGATACACTCACATGTTTGGTTTTTGACTGGTCCTCTCTAGTAGTTCCAGTTTAGTGCAGTGCCTTGATCTTTCCATCTACCCTAAGTAGTGATAGTCACCTGAGTGAAATTAACTTACCTGTAATAACAACCTACACAAAGGAGAAAAGCGAGAAGGAAAATATATACCAGTAAGCTCTGGTGCTGTTAAATTCCACTACTTGGTAAAAGCCAACTACTACAGACACAGCTTCAATTGAGCTGTGAAGGTTATTTGATTTCTTCATGTTCTCCTGGTGGTTTACCATCTGTTGTCCTGATAACAATACTAAAGGTGAGTATTCACACTACTAAAATGCCTCCTAGTAGCACATCTCTCCCCATGCATTTTTCTAGTATTGCTCTTTCCTCCTGTACCCTCTCTCTCACACTCTCTCTAAGTTAAGGTTTTATCATTTACCTTGATAATCTTGATGTCTTTTTAATTGTATTTATTTTCACCTCACTGGCAGTCATATAACCTCTGGCTGTGATCTTATCAGCTCCCTGGGGAAAGTATTCCTGTAACTGCCTGTTGAAGAGTTTCTCCCCTCTTTTCTCCAAAGCAGTCAGTCACTGTGAGAGACAGGACACAGGATTAGGTGGACCACTGCTTTGATCCAGCTGGCAATTCCCTCTTGAAGCAATTGAAGTTGGCTTTGCGCAGCGATTAAATGAGGAACCGCTAAAGAAAATCCAAGGTGTTGCAGGAAGCCTTGTTTGATACAGAACGGTTTTCTTTCTGAATCAGTAATGCCCAAGCAAATTCACATTACTTTGCTGCTTCAAAAGCTATGCAACTATAAGAGGAACAGAAAGACTGTCCTATGCCTGCCAGTAACAGACATGCTACTTCACTGTATTGCTGTGTCCAAGATAAGATTTACAGTGTGTATGGGGCTAATGGCCCAAATGTGGCGTGTTGCCGCATAGCATGATGCTGTCTTTGCTGCCATCACCCTTTCTCTCCAGGTTATATGCTGTTTTCCCCAGCTGCTTTTTAATGGAAACTTTTTCATCATGTCAGATAATTTGAGGACTAAAAAGGACACACCTAGGGCTCTGGAGGAGAAAGTGTTACTCCATTTCCAAGTCTCTCATGTATCACTGGTTATTTCCCTTTCCATTTGCAGAGTGGTTTGTGCAGCTCCATCCTGTCCTTCGTCTGCGGTCACCGCTTCTCCAGTCACTCAGGCTTAGCTGAGCTTTGTGCATTTCTCTATGCTCAGCTAGTCCAAAAGAGTTTGAGTGAGATCCCTAAAAGCATAGCTTTTATTGTGTCAAGGCCGTGCAAAAACAGTGCCCAAGAAAAGGACAGAATAAATGATTAAAAGTTATGGCTATCAGTTAAAGAGTTCTAGCTTATAAAGAAAGTCTTTTACTGGCTTCAATGGAGGCAGGATCAAGCTATTAAAGTGCATAAATGGATACACACTAAAAGCAAGTTAAACGATCCTTTATTTTTGTTGAGGCAAAAATAAGGCAAAAAGAAGAGAAAAAAGCCAGGGTTTCAGGAATCATTTTTTATAGAAACTGATTGCAGAGAAGGAGACGGTTTATATGAGTAATTAGCTCACAATTCACCCAAATCGGCAAAACGATGGATTGTTTCTCTTCATTTACGTGATCTTTGCCCTGAGTTTCCAGGGAAGCTTTGCAAACAACCTTCTATAGCCCCATCCTGAGACAGGCTCTGCACAGGGAGTTGCCCACATCAATGTTTTTAGGAGGTGCGAGGACTGAACTGCTGCAGAGAGCAATACTTGGATTCACTTCTAAAAGGCCAGAGAGGTTTGCAGTTAATTATTATTTTTCAGGATTTTTTTCCCCATCAGAGAAATGTAACTGCCAAAGTGATCTATGTTAATCTCCCATCTCATGCTTTTGCCCTTCTTTTGACCATGTGGTGACACCATCTCTGCTGAGGATTTTGGAAAGAAGTCAAGTAACTAATGAATGTACAAGGCTGTGCCTTTAGAGGACTCTGCATCTGAGCTGGGAGTTATAGTTATTAACTCCTCTGGCAGCCCATCATTTAATTTACCTGCTACTGACCCCTTTTGTGCATCCAGAGGAAAATCCAGTCCACAAGAGCTCTGCTATAGCTGATGTGCAGGAGATCATTGTCCTATTCCCAATTTATATAACGTAATCACTTCATTGCCTGCTTATAAGAGCTCTATCCCATCAAGAAGCTTTGGAATAATGTAGAGACATTAGAGATTAAAATTTATTGGTCCTGAAGTTCATAAATTTAATGAAAATCATGATTCTCCAAAGGAACTTAATCTTCATTTGTTCTGTCAGTGGAGGTGTCGAGAATTAGTTTATGATTCATTAACCCATTGACTACTGCTACTTTTTCCATATTCAGCTCTTCAGGAAAAGGAAAGATGCCTTGTGTGCATTTACATACAGTGCCTTCTCTTAGCTGCTTCTGTATTGGAGACACCAACTGATAATCTCTGGTTGTAAAGGGAGAATGGAATCCTACAATATTTCAGACGTTATCTCATGTGTTTAATTACATTCATCACACAGGCACCAGCATAGTGAATTGTAAAAATCTTACTGACTTCAGTGGGATGTGGCCCAGGACCTTTCATGAGAACAGCAGTGCAGCTTACATACAGACACTTCTATCCAAGAATGGTAATAATGGAAAATACATGCCTGAAGATTATTCGTTCAATGTTACTCCTTGGTAATGGCTTATACATATGTATACACACATATACTTACAAATATATATACATATAAGCAATCCCAAGACACCAAGAAACAATTTCTCCACACAATCGTTATTCATTGTTTCATTTTCACTGCAGAGTGGCCTAAAGGCTTCTGCCCTGCAGCTGCGAGGTATGAGTCATAATCTCAGACCCACTGAGTCAGGCCGTTGACTGGGTCCAGGCCCATTCATATCAATGCTCTCTGCATTGGCTTCCTAGTGGATAAATCAGATTTTTTAAAAAATACTTCAAAATTTCATTATAGAATCGTAGAATCAAGTAATCATTTACTTTGGAAAAGACCTTTAAGATCACCAAGTCCAACCATTGACCCAGCACAGCCAAGTCCACCATGTCCCTAAGCACTACATCTACACATCTTTTAAATACCTCCAGGGATGGTGACTCAATCACTTCCCCAGGCAGCCTGTTCCAATGCTTAATAACCCTTTGGGCAAAGAAATTTTTCCTAATATCCAATCTAAACCTTCCCTGGTGCAACTTCAGGCCATTTGCTCTTGTCCTATTGTTTGTTACTTGGGAGAAGAGACTGAACCCCACCTCACTACAACCTCCTTTCAGGTAGTTGTAGAGAGTGATAACGTCTCTCTGAGCCTTCTTTTTTCCAGGCTAAACAACCCCAGCTCCCTCAGCCACTCCCCATCAGACTTGTGCTCCAGACCCTTCACCAGCTTTGTTGCCCTTCTTTGAACACAGTCTCACACCTCAAGGTCTTTCTTGTAGTGAGGGACCCAAAACTTGCGAAAAGTTCTGTCTAACAGAAAGTTCCGTCTTACTATTGTTGTTTGTTTCTGCTCCCCCATGTGTAGAAAGAGAATTTGACTTGGTTTATTATCAAAAGTTCAGCACCTCCAGCAAGCACATTTCTTATCGGTATCCTAGTGTTGTACTCATCCCTAATTCTGGTATGAACCCTTCCAGCTAAGAAGACAGGGTTTGCAGCTAAGCAGCGCTGGCACCAAATAGTGCACAGTTAAGCTATAGAGAATCTATAGGGAAATGAAGGTACCCATGCTCAATTCTTCCATACCTGTAATGATATGTTCCCAAGGTAACTCTGTGTATTTCAGTTCCACCACGCACTTAATTAGAAGACTGTATTTCAGAAAACAAATCTTTCCCCTTTTGGATGCCTGTTATTTTTTCCAACTGATAAAACCTTGTTATGAAATCTATATTCTTTTGGACACATTGAGAAAAATCCATGAGTAAGAGGAGAAAGGAAAAAAAAAAAAACTATACAGGAAGTGTGGAGATGAATTGTAAAATCTGTGATATTTCTTCCAGAAGTGCTGTATTTGACACTGTGATTTTTTAAAAAAAAAAGAAAAAGAAAATCCACACAAGCAAAGTGTCTATGTAATGGTTGTTCAGATCTGATTCGAAGCTCATAGGAGTCAATGGAATCCTACTCATTGATTTCAAGAAGCTTTAATGCACACCTTTGATCTCCACTTACCCTTTCTCAGGTCACAAGGCTTTTTTCCCAGCACTGATGTAAATAATGCAAAGCAGAGCTTGTCTTTGACCTTCCTTTGTCCTGCAGTTATTTTGCCACCCAACAATAGTCTGGTGTCACGAAAAGCAACTGCATTCAGACTCCACTATCAGGACAACCTACAGGTGTGGAGAGGAAAGAGAACATGTGGAATACCACAGCCAGAGTCATCTAGATTTTAATAACTCACCCCACAGACCCATTGCCAGCTGTGACAGTGCTACTCCTGCAAGCCTCCACATACAAGCAACTCGCAGTGTGATGCACTGCTCAGGCTTGGGCATGACTTCAAGCAGCAGCAAGGGGTTGTTCTGCTTCTTGACAATGTAAAATGGGCCTGTTGTTTGCAGTATGAGCAGAGCTGGAACAGCATGAAAGATGGGCAGCCTGTCTCCTCCCTAGGAAAGCACATCAAGGGAAGCAGCAACCATGTGACAAGAAATGTGACAAATGGCCTCTTTCTTTATCTCACTACTATTCTCAATTAAGCATCCTCTCACGGAATTGATCTTTCAGATTAAAACCACAAGCAGAAAATAAGAAAACATAAAGATGAAAATGGGTGAAAGTCTTAAAAAAAAAACATCTTGAGTTACCAGTCAACAGAGAAATTCCTTTCTCTGTAGATTTTGACTGAATTAGAAAAGATAGATGCTTCTGGGAGGGCCACTTGCTGTACTGGCTCACTTAAGAATACCTAGAGTACTTTCAGAATTTAGCTTTTCCTTCAGAAAATGACCCCACAAATTCTCCTGTTGGGGAAGGGTAAATGGTTGACTGCACTTTTTCTCACTTTCTTGCTTTCTCTCTCTCTACATAGTTATATGGCCAATAGCCCTTAGCATTTTCCTCTAAAATTCTGCCTACAGCAAACTTAAAATGCAGGCACAAAGCCCCAGGCTCTTTGCACTCTTGAGGTTTTCAGCTACAGTATTCTTTTTCTAAATTGCTATGTCCTAGAAGCAAGGAGTGAAAACAGCCAACAATTTCAGGCATTTCATATGCAGACTAACCACATGCTTCTGCCTGTACCTTTTCTAGAAAATATAATCTCTGGTCTATGAGTGGTTGAATTTAACGGTATAATCCATGCCGACAGCATGCCCTCAGAACTTTTCGATATCTCGTTCACTAACAAAAATGTCCATGCTCTTATATTTCAGGTCCATGCAGGGACACAAGCAGAAATGTTTTATAAGACCATGTTTCCAGCGAGCCCAACAGCAGGAGACAGTGGAATAGGTGGCCAAGGGACTTCTCAATCCATTTGGGACTGGGCGGGTCCAAAGAGCGTCCCAAAGACCTGGGCACTTTCTGAGCCTGTTTCATTCAGCCTTGGTTAATGCTGCTGCCAGTGCTTGGGAAGGGATGTTACATCTAAGGATGCTATAGGCATGAATAAACAGCCAACAAAAGACTTATCACCAGGGCCATAATCTTGAGAATACTATGCAGGACACCAGAAGTGTCAGAGGTGTCCTGGTTAATGCTGCACCATGCTGCATAACTGGACATGCATTAATAGACAAAGTAACAGCATGTATGCTCAAGAAGTCATAGCATTACAGTTTTTTGATATTTTTTTTTCAGACAAGCAGTATTTGTTTGGCATCATGAGGGGCTTCCTGTGGCAGCTTGTCACACCAATTCTTAGTATACTTTGGGACTGATTGTTTTCTGCAATAACATCTCTTTAATCTCTTTACAGGGCTTTATCAGTGCAAAGCCATTTAATGTTGACGGTTTGCTGGCCAGGAAGCAGAAAATTGTCTTTCTGCAAAGACAGGTTAGCCTTTGTCTATAGTCTGGAGAAAGGATTGCAGAGCTATGTGTTGCTTGAACTTTTTCTTTAGAACTTTTTTTCAGAACTACAGCTGCACTAATTACTGTGAGCATGGCTTTGTGCAAAAAATGTAGATCCAAGGGGTAAAAAAGAGAAGGGCTTTTTGGCTGCAGACCCTGACCAAGACTCGAGTGATGAACTCAGCATGACCTCAAAACTGTAGTTCATTTTGTACTGTGCAAAGCATTTGACACTGTCCCGCATGACATCCTTGGCTCTAAATTGGAGAGACATCAATTTGACAGATGGACCATTTGCTGGTTAAGGAATTGGCTGGATGGTCACACTCAAAGAGTTGCAGTCAATGGCTCAATGTCCAAGTGGTCTCAAGTGACATTCCTCAGGGACCGGTATTGGGATCGGCGTTGTTTAACATCTTTGTTGGCAGCACAGACACTGGGATTGAGCGCACCCTCAGCAAGTTTGCCGACAACACCAAGCTGTGCAGTGCGGTCAATATGCTAGAGGGAAGGGACACCATCCAGAGGGACCTGGACAGGCTTGAAAGGCAGGCCTGTGTGAACCTCATGAAGTTCAACAAGGCCAAGTGCAAGGTCCTGCACCAGGGTCGAGATAAAGCACAAATACAGGCTGGACAGAGAATGGATGGACAGCAGCCCTGAGGAGAAGGACTTGGGGGTGTTGGTTGACAAGAAGCTCAACATGACCCAGCAATGTGCACTTGCAGCCCAGAAAGTCAGCCATATCCCGGGCTGCATCAAAAGCAGCGTGAGCAGCAGGTTGAGGGAGGGGATTCTGCACCTCTACTCTGCTCCGGTAAGACCCCCCCCCGCACACGACATC
>NW_009630837.1:0-988 GCF_000690535.1 Cariama cristata | reverse complement strand
GCAATGGCTTTAAACTGGAAGAGGGAAGATTTAGATTAGATATTAGGAAGAAATTCTTCACCGTGAGAGTGGTGAGGCACTGGAACAGGTTGCCCAGAGAAGTTGTGGATGTCCCACCCCTGGAATTGTTGAAGGCCAGGCTGGATGGGGCTTTGAGCAAGCTGGTCTAGTGGAAGGTGTCCCTGCCCATGGCAGGGGATTTGGAACAAGATGATCTTTAAGGCCTCTTCCAACCCAAACCATTCTGTGATTCTATGATTCTTTGATTTTACCTGTCCGAGAGTAGTTATCTGGGATTGGGAGTGGAGATGGTAGTTTATGTCCAGTCTTTAAAGCATTTCTTATACCCAAACACAATCATTTCAGTATTTCCATGAGATAGTTATTCTTCCCTGAGGATTTTTCCAAACTCCAGAGAACCCCAGGAGAAGATCACAACTGTACCGAAGTTACTCCAATTTTTGCCAAAAGCCCAGATCCTGGAAGGCTGCATTAATATCGCTGGAAAAAAGATGTCATCAGCATCTCAGTTCACATCTCCTTACAATGTCCTCCAAAAGCTGTCACAGATATTGCACTGAATCTTGTGGTGCTCACCTGCCAAAGGTGATCAGCGCTGAGCAGCAACGTAGCATGAGTCGAAAGGGAAAAATGAAAATAAACCAGAGTTGATCTTAAACTAGAGATGTGCAATGGAGCAGATAACTTGTGTTGGGAGAAAAGTCAAGTCTTAAAAACTGCCCAGCATGCCTAGGCCCGCTATTTTCCACATCAGCAACAACCGAGAGACTTGGTGGCAGCTTTGTGGGTTTGTCTGCTCTAGTAGACACGCAGCCAAATGATGGTCCTCCATGAGAAACAATTTAGGGATAATGTAATCATCCTGCCATTGTGACTTACTACAGACCTCATTGACCTAAAGGTCATTGTAAGTTCAAGCACAGATAACCTAGCGTTATTCCATGGCTGGAAAATCATATATATATAT
>NW_009630836.1:0-37614 GCF_000690535.1 Cariama cristata | reverse complement strand
TTAATAATAATATAAAAGAAATAATAAAAATCCCACATCTGAAATTTAGCTGAGACTTATTATTATTTTTGACACCTACTATAGATTTTCTAATAAAGAGTAAATCATAAAGAGTAAATAAATGAGTATAAAGTAAAAGCAACAGTTTACCTTTATCTGCATGTCCTAATAAACCCTAATATACTGCCACTTGCCTACTGACTGAACAGGAAGATGAACATTCTATTCAGAGGAGAATATTTTTTATGGGAAACATGTATGTAAATTGTATACTAATTACTTTTCAGTTACCTTCCTGTAACAACTTATGTTTTTTATTAACAACCTGTATTTTGTACTCTGCAGTGCCGTTGTGTCTGGATAAAGACAACTTTCAAGTTATGCCATGATAATTTTTTATCAAGATTATATTGTCTGAGAAGTGTTTCAGAATGCCAGTCTAGTACATAAGTACACTTCTAGTCTAGACAGGAGTTGTTCAATGTTGAGTCTGTAAATTATCTTGAGGACTGGATGGTTTGCAGAAAGATATGGAAGGTATTTTACCTCTAGGTAAGACTGAATACAACAGACTTTGGTCTTGATACTGGCTTGTTAGGGATTGCAGTAAAGAGACACTGATGTCCAAATATTTTCACCTAAAACATATGAGAAGATAATTTGGGGACGCATTCTCCAGGAAAGGAGATGAACACCTATCTTTTACTTTCAAGGAACTGTTTTCATGGGAAATAGCAAATTCTACTAACACTTGCATACAAAGTTTAACTGGCTGTCAAAAAAAGTCATCCCAAGGTGAAGTTTGGAATATCTTTTATAGAACATTTCATTTTAACCAATTTTTTTTCAGTTTTTTAATAAAAAACTTTAAACTAAAATATATGGCTCAGAATTTGCTTTCCTTCCTTTTCTTCAACAGTCCTTTTTTGTATTTTCCCCCCTGTCCTGGTAGTATGGGTGATAACTGGAAGAGAAGAACAAGTAAGGTGAGAAGTGAAACAGAGCAAATACAAAGGGAGGACAATTCTCATGCTGTGGCAACAACTGAGTTTTGGTGTAGTGGGTGATGTCTCTACACAATGAAAATCTCAACCAGCTACCATACATCCTCTGGAACAGCTCCTAATGTACTCAAGGGTCTAGGCATTTTTATATCATAAGCTTTTTCCTAATCCTAATGCTGAGCTCATAGTTAGAGATGAATGCCCATATATCTCATGAAATGATTAACAAGAAACTTACTGAGATAGTTTTTGAAAGTTTAATAGAATCATTTCAATGGAAATAAACCAGCAGATTGGAGGAAGCTTTTCATTGGTCCAACAGAGGGAAACAGAAAGGTACAGCTGGAGACAGTAACTACCTTCACCAGAGCAACTGCAGCTGGAAGGGATATGAATGCAGAAGTAGTAATAAGACCTAAAGAGTAAAGAAGGCTCTTTTAGTATGAATCATGCCTGATGAGATGTTCCTTATATATAAATCTCTACATAAACTAAAACAACAACAAAACAAAGAGTGGGAAAATAAGTAGCATTTATACAATTTACTCACTGAACTTGGAAATACGCCAAGGAGGACCCTGAAGTATACTTTAGTACAAGGTTCAGAATTTTAAGACACATTAATATAATGAATTCTAATAGTGTTTTAGCTTACATGATAAAAGGCAGTGTGTGGATTACATGTGTTGAGCAGACATTGTTTACCAATGTTAGCAAATAGTGGACCTTATTTTATTTGTCACAAACTGATCGCTGCAAGAGGCCTTCCTTTCACAAAGATGCTGGTTTTGGAAAGTAAACCTTCTTAGGAAGCTTCCATGCCTAGCTGATTCCCGCTCTTGTGCTGAGACTTCCTATTCCTGTCAGAATAAGAGCATTATCATGAGAGTGACCTAGTTAAACACAAGTTATTTACTTTTATTTAATTTTTTTGCAGCCTTATTTCTAACATAGATCAGTTCAGTAATCCTGTTCATATTAAGGTCCCAATAATAGTGATGTTATGTTGGCTGCAGCTGTACAGCTATAAAGTTGTTGTCTCACAAAAGTGCCTTAGGCTACAGATGCTTAGATTACATTTAACAAAAAAAAAAAAAAAACCAAAAACAACAAAACACCACAAGATCTTGCATATTTTTTAAAATGTATTGGTTTGCATTTTTTTTAAGTCAATTATTTTTTTTAATCAGTAGGACTGTAGTGTTGCGGCACAAGAAAGCTGCCATTTGCCCTCCTCTCTCATAAGATGGTTACTTAGATTGAAGAGCATTGATTGAAGAAATGGCTGCAACCAGTCCATCATTTAATGAACAAAGTTACACCTTTGAGTGGTGTATTACGAATTGCAGGACTTTTATTAAATGTATTAGAGGAGGCTGAGGGGAGACCTTATTGACCTCTACAACTACTTGAAAGGAGGTTGTAGCAAGACGGGGGTTGGGCTCTTCTCCCCGGTAACTAGCAATAGGACAAGAGGAAACGGTCTCCAGTTGCGCGAAGGGAGGTTCAGGCTCGACATTAGAAAGAACTTCTTCACTGTTAGAGTCATTAAGCATTGGAACAGGCTCCCCAGGGAGGTGGTGGACTCACCATCCCTGGAGGTGTTCAAAAAACATTTAGATGTGGCACTTCAAGACATGGTTTAGTGGGCATGGTGGCATCAGTTATACGGTTGGACTTGATGATCTTTGAGGTCTCTTCCAATCATAATGATTCTATGATTCTATGTTTCTATATACAAAGAGAGTATATAATTTAGCCTTCTGAACAAAATAGCTTGTAAAGTCAAGCACTTGAACACTGAGGGCATAAACAGCTTCTTGGATGGGGTACATTTTGACACTGTCAAAAAGAAAATGAAGAAGCTTCAAAACCAGTCAATTGTTTGGTGGCACAGCACGACTGTAACATGAGTCTCAAATGTGGCACATTCACTGGGGAAATTCAGATAAAGTACTGCTTAATGTTAACTGTGAGAAAATAACAATTTTAACCAAGAAAACTGAAACTGCACAACTAATAAGTGAATGGAATAGTAAATTTTAGTAAATAGTAAAAAATAGTAAACAGAAATCTGAGCAGTTTTACAGTATGAATGAGATTTAGAAGAGAACCTAAACAAAACCAAGAAAACAAGAACTTCTGTAAACCTATGCTTTCCTCCGGCTTTCCCAGGTCACAGTTTACATTGACCGAGTCCCTTCATTAAATTCATCTTCATCACAGATGCTAGCTTTATCATGTGCTAGTTATTTCAGGTAGTTCTGATGTCATTTATATCCTAGCATAAGGGAAAAGCATGATGAATACACATTAAACAGAGAAAACTCTTGTAGAAGTATCCCTGTATCTCATTTAGTTGCTAACTCTGTGGCTTCCAGTAGTATTGTGCTTTAACCTAAAATTGCTTTCTATGTATGTCTCCTATTGTGCCCACCTTGCTTCTTTGCTGCTGCTGAGGAAATAAAAGCTGCTTTCATTACTTTGTTTAAGCATTTGAGCTTGCACATTCTAAGTCAGTTACTGTTTTAAAAGATAATACCAAGATCAGGAAAAGGCTTATAAATACCTGCTTTAAATAATGGAGTTTGAATAGCCCTTTAGACTTTTTTAATTCCTTGAAGAGTATTAGTAATAAGCAGAAAACTTTGTAGCTAGTTCTTAAACTAGCTACAAAATTCTTTTACTTTCGGTCCATGGTAAAGAAGCCTGGAAGAAATTATAAAACTAACAAAGCAACCAACAAAACAAAACCCTAACTTTTGGAGAGTTCCTGTTTCTGTAGCTCTTGAAAAGTTACAGTAATAAAAAAGTCTCAAAAAGAAGTGGGCTTTGAGTTGACTTACTGTACTCCAGTGAGTTTCCAGTGTGTGAGTTAGTGGGCCACAGAGGGATATGATTTGCGAGGAGTGGAGAGGACAGAAGGTGTTGAATGTGAACATGGTGCTGCAATGGTGTTGCCTGTAGTCAGCTCTAAAGAGAATGAACTTGTGTGTGACAGCTCTGTCCATCCTGAGAAAGATTACTAGATTCTAAAAGAATGAGATGTTGCCTCATTTATATGGATATCACTGATATTACACTACATATCTTTTTTTCTTTAAAATTAGAGTACTTTTTGCTTCTCCAGACTTTAGCTGTAATGAATTAATCAGAAATACATGACAGTAATTATACTGTCGAACCACAGTTACAAATTTTTTGTACTGTATTTCCATTTTTCTAGGAGGAGGAACAAAAGTGAGAAATATTCAGGTTATAATATTAAATTATATGCCATTCAACAGCCTGAAATAGCCTTTTACTGTCCACATTGATATTTATTTTGCTTGTATTAATGAATAATGCAGCTGGTTACTTTTATGCAGTTATGGATACAAATAAATATCATTTGATGTCTGCTCGGTACCAACACAGTAAAATCAGAGCAAAGCAAGAGTACGTAAATGGAGCTGCATTTTCTGCAGTCAGCACTCAAGTGCATGAGTGTGATTTCATGAGTATTCTTTTTCAAAAACAAGTTGCCTTCATAAATGGGGAGGGGAAAGCCTGTGTGCATGGGAATATTTTCTTTTTATTCTCTTCCCTTAACAGGTTGAGAACGGCTGTGGGTAGCTGCCAAACTGAGCTAAGTGGCCATTTGCAGCTGTAATTTAAAACAGCCATAGGAATCTTTAATTTACATAGTCTTAATGACATTTTACATCTGAATTTTTGGATTATTTTCTAAAAAACAGATTCACTTTTAGTAATTGATTAACAAAACTCAAGTTTTGTTTGCTTATTTACCGCTAGATATAGTTTCTGTAGTAGGTGTGCCTGCCTGTCGAAGCAGTGTTACAACTATTTGTATTTATTTCAGTAATTATAGACTAGCATATTCCAATTCTAAGTTTAAATTTTCTTATATTAGATACTTATTTACTAGGCAATTAATATTTCTCTCATCATTTGGCTAGAAATTGAAATTTATTTAAAAATGCTACTGCCAGCAACTAAGAAATGTCACATACACTATTGCATGTTCAGAATTAAAGCCATAACATGACCTGTTATTCTCTCTTTATAAAGTTTGAAATCAGAAATTAACTAGGAATAATTCCTTTGATTCTGTATAGAGAATAATGGTTTATTTGTCAATATATATATTGACAATGATGCTGCTGTTTTATAAAAACTTGGTTTTCACACCTCTTTATTCCCTCACGGTTTTAGATGTTTCAAGTGGCAATTCCTTCTCTCTTGAAATAAAGTTAGATAATATTTTCTGTTCATGGAAGTGGTTGGGTGGTCGGGAAACATTGACATTTTATGACCTTAGGTGCTCCCCACTCTGGAAGGCTGCCACACAGTTCTGAGAGCATGTACTACATGGGGTTGATGCATGGCAGGGTACTATGAATCTCGGAACATCGAGTCACCAATCTAAGAAAGTTGTCTTACTCAGAAACCACTCTGTCACAAACATTTATTTGATATGCTGTAATGCCCATGTAACACCTTCATTAGGAACATATGAATAAAATTAATGCTACTATATTAATTACTATAATCTACTATATCTGCCTTGAAGTTGAACATCTTGATCAAGCCTTTATGATACATTGCTTTAATAGTTATAAACTAGTAAAGTAGATGGTGACTTTTACATGCAGTATGACATAATAACTGATGTTGCAGAATACTTTATTTAATTTTAATAAATAATTTTACTTAATATTTTGTTTAATGTCCCTTTAGTCAGTCATGCATTTAGTTAATATCCTCTCTTGCTCTGGAAAATGTCAACTTTTCCAATCAGCAGTTATTTTGCAACTGCTTTCAAAATGCCCATTTTGAGGCATGTGATCATCTGTTTGTTAATCGTAAGTGTATGTGTTGAAATGAATGTTCACATGTAGGTTTCAGCTTAGTCTTTCAGTGGCTTCTTATGTTCTTATCTTCAGTTGTAATTTCTCTTTTGCACGACTTCCTTTCTAGTGGATAAGAAAACCAAAGGAAGCCAGTGGCTGTAGTGTTCCTTCAAACACACCTTGTAATTACACTTAAATGATCTCAGAGATACTAAGGAATTTGTCATATTCTGTGCTTGATTGGAGGGCACCAGTTCCTCTCCCTAGTCTTTCTGGTTCTAAGCTCAGGCTCAGCAGGCAAAAATAATACAATTTATATATTAGCAAAAATGCTGTGAACTTTTAAGAAACACATATCTGAGGTGAAGTTTCAAAGTATAGGAATCTACAGTTTCAGAAGTTTTATCCCAAGGTCTTTGTTACCACTTGGCATTCACTGTAGGGCAGGAGCAAAAGACAGATTCTGTCTTCCCCTGTTGACTTTAGCCACATGCCTCAACATGATGTGAATGGGAGGCCGGTAGCCTGAAAGATCAATTCTTTTCTCCTAGCACGGAAGAAAAGCACGAACATTTATCTGCAGCCAGTTCCCCAAATTCCCTCTGTGTGTGTCATCTTTAGGCCATTGAGGAACTTTCTACACTTCAAATACTGCCCAGCAGTCACACCTTCCTTGTTTTTCTCCTTTTATGCTGTGGAGAAACATGAAGGAACTCCACACAATGGGAAAACAGTCTCATAGTATTTTTGACAGGACTATGCATAGACAGTTGCAACTGTATTCTCTCCTTCATTTAACTGATGTTCAGGTTTGTTGCTTTAATACTCCTGCTGTATGAAGGTAGTGCATTTCTGTGGCTTGTTGTTGAAGAAAGAAACCTTCCACTAAAAAGTTGGTGGAAAAAAATGTTGGTGATATTAAAGAAGAAAAAAAAAAGCAAACCTTCTTTGTTTTATTTCTATCTTTTCTCTGAAAAAACAGTCCAGCCACTGCTGTTAAATGAAGAGCCTTAGTTCAGATCAAAGTGTTCTTACCAGTTTGGTTAGCTGTATCTTCCATTCACTTTTAGTTTTAACCATATTTAAGTGGTTGTAGCAGTGAGTTGCCAAACTGGAAGGACCAGTCCTTTCCAGTATGGTAAGGACACCAAGACACAAACTAAACATACCTGCTCCAAGGACTTAAGGGCATGGATCCTACAAACTTACATTTTCGTGTAACTGTACTTGCAGTACTAGTCCAGTGTAAGTAAATAACATAGCTTTTTGCAGAAAAATTCCAAAAAGGTTGGAGGTTTTGGAGAATGGAAACCCAGTTTCACATTATTTTTTTTTTCTTTATAATCTGATATCACTTAGCAATTTAGATAGATAGTCTAGTTTTAGTCTGTTAAGTATCTTTACATTGTGTTTCAGCTCTGTCTTCCTTCTACTGAATCTTACACTGTTTGATCTGCAAGTAATCTTGACGTTTCACTGAGGAAATGAATTACTGGTGTAACTATGTAATTTATGCTATCTGAGTTCCCTAGAGGACAGTACAGTCAGAAATAATTAAATATACAGAGATAGGGTTAATTAAAAATATACAGAATTGACTACTAGAGAATGGGCATTTCAGGAAAGACTTATTTTCAGTATTAGCCATTCAAAGAAAATTACTTTTTACTTAGAGTACAAAGAAAATTTTGTGATAAGGAAACAAGACAATGTGAGAACATACTGTGGCAACAATGTCCCCTGAAATGAGGGGAGATTTGAAATAAATGGAAATTTCTGAGTAAATGAATCATTAAGAAAAATGCAATTTAATTACTGGTCAACATATATTTTGTGCAAGTTTTAATTAATTGTTAGCTTTTGTTAAACTTCAGGTACAGGTAGCTCTTACTTAGGAGGTCTCCACGACGTTATGTAAGTAAAGGAGGTAGAAGGTAAAGAAATTTCACGGTTAACTGCAGTTCTTTTGTTGAAACAAAGGAGTTGTCTGGAGATTCAACATGCTTTTTTCACAGTTACATCTACATAGGTACCAATAATTTGTGCGCTATGGCTCTTGTTGATCTTCAAGCTACTGGGAATTCTAGTACTAAGACATCTCCAGCACCAGCTATGTTTTACCTAATGATGAAATTGCTGAGGCCATAGAAGTTTTAGGGTTTTATGTTCAAGGGTCACTTAGGCTCTGCAGTCACTCAAGAAAAACTGTTCCTGAATACTTGTGAGTATGGACGTACTTAAGGTATGTGTGCAACGCATATTGAAGTGTATTATAGAGACAGCTGAGTAGACTGTTTGGATGTGAAAGGCATTAACTGTGTGCAAGCACTCTCTGTGGATAGTATCCGTCAAGATAATATACCCTGCCATACTGGAATAACCCTTTTCATTTTCTGAACAAACTTAACATACATTGTTTAAATTAGTAGACATAAAGCATTTTGTTCCAGTGAGTTACTTAGCAACAGCTTTTTCTTTAAAACTTATACTGTGTCTAAATTTGCAAGCGTGGACAAGACTTTAAATCCAATGGTGGTGGGAAAACCAATTTATATCTTGTGTTCATAGGCATAACTAGGAGATGATGTCACGTGATGTCAGCTAATAAACTATTTTTAACTTTTAAACAGTAAGAAGCCTTAGCCACATGAACTGAAATGGGAAATATGTGGTTTTCAATTTTAGCATCTAGTCTTAAAATTCTTTCATGGATCCCAAATTAAACATAATGGTAACCACACGACTGTAAAATAAAACTTCTTCTGTAGTCTTTTAATAGGCATACATATCATCTAGGAATATTGTTTAAGGATGATATTTCATTTAGGATGACAGAAGTAAAATTTCTGGGTATGCCTGCTTTTACATGGCAAGTGAAAACAAACTAAGAATATAATGACTTCTCTGGAGACTAATTTCCTAAACTTTTCTTGTTCTGCTTTAGTTTTGTTAAAATGTTGTTTGACTTGTCCAACAGCCCCACAGCTTGGCAGTGGAAACTTACAGTAACATCTACATATCAGTCTGTCTAGCATATCACATGATTTAACAGGGCACAATTTAGCATCTGTCATCAGTAATACTAATGACCAGGGACACCTCTAAATATTCTTAGCCATTACAATTATCTAAAGACTTCTTGTTCTTGCAGACTTTCAGCTGTACAAGGCTAATTACAGTCTGAATTTAGACTTAGTTAGGTTTGTTTGAATAGTTTTTAAATAAGAAGTTCAGAGAAAATAAATTTCCAAGTTATGTTATTTATCTGACATATCAGAAGAAGTGAGTGATAGTTACATGACAATAAGTGCAATAACTTAGATTCTGACTGAGTATAATTTCACTTTTATTTCAGTGCCTCTCTGATTTTACTTTCAACATTACTTAAAAAATAAAAAACCCTCAAAACTCCCACATTATTATATCAAAAAATAATCAAATTGCACTGAAGTAGTAGTATTCAAAAGTTCTTTGAGAAAAGACTCTAAGGTTAACCATCCTTTCACACAAAGGTAATATGCTCATTGGTCTTAACCCTGAAATAGAAATAAGATTTGCTGTGTAACCATATGGAGATAATAAAGAAAACTAACACAATCCACTCTGTGGTGTGTAAATTAACAACTGTACTGACCACTAGTCTGACAGAATAATTTTGAGAATTTAGCATTAATTTAAATACTCAAAGTAAGACCTGCCATGTTTTTTTCTTTTTTTTTTTTTTTTTTTTTCTTTTTGGTTGGTTTGGGGGTTTTTGTTTTGTTTTTAACCAAGTGCAATAAAAACTATTTCTCTGAGTACAAAAAACTACTTGGTGGTAGATGCATAAAAGTATATCTGTTTCCTTCAGGGAATTACTATCATCTGTTAAGCTAATAATTTTGGCGTATTTCTGCAGTAACACACAATTCAAACCAGAACTATGTTAAATATTTTGTGTTGTCTTAGACATAACAGAGTAAGCCTTCTTACAGCTTTTTACTCAAGACCTAGAAATGATTGACACTGTGACACAATGGACAGAAGGGGAAAAAATATTATGTATTTGTCTGAGGAATGTTAAAATATGGTTAAGCAAATACTTTGTTCCCTCTAAGCTGCTTTCCAAAAAGCCTTTCATCACTCAGAGCATCAACACAGTGTAAAACATACCGGTTCCCCCATGAAGGTAGCTATGTGGGATCCAAAGCTCCTTTCTCACTGCCCTATGACACAGTCAATAAAGATGATAAAGTAAGAAAGGGATAAAACTTTTTCTATTTGACTATCAAATATGATGTCCTTGAAGTTATTTTTGAGACTCTGTCTCCACTACTTATTGAGTAGTTCTATAATAAAAAAGGACAAAAAAAATGAAGTCTATAAAATAGGAAGTTAATTATTTCTTAAAATAGATCAAAGCATTTTTTAACATGTACTATGTCTATTCTAAGGAAAAAAACTCCATCTTTTGAATTAAGTTAAAAAACACAATTTGACAGGCAGTATATCAAACAGAAGAGTGGAAGAGAAAATGGTTTGTGTCAACTGATAATGGGGTACAAGGCCTTCACACTTAACCTTCTGGACTCAAATCTGGATGAAGCCAGGATTAATAACCAAGATGCAAGCTCATCTCAATTTCCCACAGTAGAAGCTGGAAAAGAGCAGTATCGGTATAACAATCTAGACTAATACCTTTCACTTGGGCTATTCACAGAGGTCTCTTCACCTGGGAGAATAAAGTACAATCTAGACAAATACTTTAATGGTTATAAACTCTGCCTGAGGAACAAAATCAACATCAATCTCTACTCTACTCAAATACAGAAGAGAAAATAAAGCCATTTGCAAGCTGGAATCTGGGGAAGAAAAACAGCCCAAAAGACAGGGCCAGAGAGCTAAATTCTGGAGTTAACCTGCCATCTTGTAGTGAAAAAATGCCTCTGGAGCCTTTCCTTTATCCATGAGACATGTGGATTTCTCGCTTTACTGTCTGCTGCATCAACTGACCATTTCATTGCAACCCTAAGAAAAGATTTGCTGGCCCTAGGTTTCATGTCTGTATAACACAATTTGAAGTGACCTAATTTTGGAACTGAAAGAGGAGGTGGAGTTTGAAAAGTGGAGTTTGAAGCCTCAGTTTGAGGCTGAGAGATCCTTTCAATAGCACAGTGTCAAAAGGCAAGAATGAAAGGCATACTCTTAAAAAGGACCTATGGTTTTGAAATTTGTTCAAGAAAATTAAAATGTATTTTCAAACTGTAATTTTCTTTTCTATAGTTTGTGGATGCTTCACCCCGCCAATGTGAAAGAAAATTCAGTTTTTCAGGTTTTGGGACCCTGTCATTGCCTGATCCAGTGTACTCTGGAGGTGGTTGTTATGTTAAGAGATGTATAAAATTAATCTAAGCAGAGAAAGCACCTGACGGCTGCTTTTAGGATAACTTTTTAAACAATACCCATACACTGTTACACCAGAGAACTCTTTCATGTACATGTGTCTAGTGATGGTTAATGAAAAAATGATATAGTCAATGATAAAATCATGGGATCATACCTGCTTTGTTTTTTCTCCTGTGTCAACAGAGCAACTACAGGGTCTTTGCTCAATTTCCTGTGTACATAACAGGTTTGAAATACGTTCTTAAAAAGGTATTGTGCTAAACTAAAAGATAACTTTTGAAAAGCATTTTGATATAACAAATAAAGAACTTTAAACATGAAAGGTATCATGAAGAAAATAATTTCCACTGAGGTCTGTAAAGTCTTTGAACAAAAGAGGGATAACAGATAGGTTTTTGCATTTGATGACAAGATTAAGGTTTCTCAGAAAAAAAAAAAAAAGTTTTTTTTTTCAATTAAAAGAACTCCACTGAGATTCTGCTTTCAGAGAGATAACAAGCTCCTAAATGCTATCAGCTAAGCTGTTATAAATTACTTCAGGAAAAATTATAATATGATATATAGAAACTTTACTCCAAGGCGCCATAACAACGGTACTGATTGTGAGCTTCTCATTTTACCATCTGCTTTTGGATTAAACCTTGAATTGGTTTATCCTGCATGAAATCCTCAGTCTTTCATGTATTTTCATTAAATCTATGCTAAAATTTGTCTGAGTGTCCCAGGCATATACAATTTTCATTAAGGTCTTAATGGTTATTAGTAGGGTTAGTGAGGTATGAAAAGCCACTACTCTCAGAAAGATTGAATTATATTATTATTCAGTCATGACATCATGATTGAATCATTCAATTTAGGAATATATTTGGTATCATCAATCCACCCTGAGAATACTGTAGGCTGAAAAAAATCTGGGTAAGCGAAGGAAGATTCAAGTGGGCAGGAGAATGAGTCCATTGTGTTGAAAACAAGCAGCTGGACAAGACATGCAGGTATCTGGTCTTGGTGAATTTATGTTGCTTGTTGAAAAAGCTCATGCAAGAACTGCAGATGTTTATGCTAGGAAGGTAGTAAGCATGAAGTTGTGACATGATTTTACTTCATAGTAGCTTACTTTGCAAAAAGTTTCCCATGTAGACAAGGTCTCAGTGAGGAAGATTCTCCTACAGGTCTTCCTTACATGGGATGTGACTCAAGATGAAAGGATTATCTTGAGGAAGTGCAAGATGGATTTTTTTCTTTGTTCTATGCAGAAATTTTGTAGAAAAGCTATTTTTAATTGTTTATTCTCTTGTTCAAAATGTGTGTGCGTACTGTTAGCTCTCTATGTAGTTCCTTACAACAAGTTCCTCTAATGCACGTAATAATAGGCTATCTGCAAATGGATGAATAGGTGGGATTTGTGACTGATTAATAGTGTGCTCTTCTGAACCTACAGCATGTAAGGATCCAATACTGTTGTACAAGATTCCGTTGCCTGATATGCTTGCCCTCAAAATAAAATCAAAATATGAGAAATTATTCTAAAGACTGGTGAGTAAGGATTCAAAATGATGAGTTTATTAAGACTTTTGCTTTGTAAAAATATTATGGAGACAATCAAAAGATCTTAGTTTCTCTAGTCAGTTTACATTTGCCTGTTCAATTTTCCCTAAACCAAAATATTTTTGATATATGACTCAACATTGATCACCAGCCTTCCTACAACATGTGTCTTTATGAAAGTGTTGAACACAGAGGAACAATCAGGAGAGTCACTTAAACTAAGGCTAGTCAGTTGCTACTATTAACAGAGAAGGCAAAGAACACTCTATTGACTTACAGCAGATAAACAAACTGCAGTGGGTTGGCTGAAAGTGCTTGTTTCATGATTTTATTTGTCATGCATATTGTACTCCAAACCTTTGTAATCAAAATTAATTCTCAGTGATTTATGATAGTTACATTCAATTTTAGTAGGCTATTTTCCAGCAGAAAACAGGAGATAGTAAAGTAGTTCAGTTTTGTTTTCCTTGAAGACAGCATTGAATTTAAATAATAAATTCAACAAAATGTAGTGTGTCCAGATTGTTTTTTGAAAACTCAACTTCAAGGTTAAAAGTTAAAAATGCTGTCAGGCTTCCGATAGACTTCTCCAGTTAAAAAATAGAGTTACATCTAACAACAGAAATATAAGATTGAATAATATGTAAAATTTTCTAGGCTACTCTTAGTAAGTCATTATTTCTCACTTTGTTCAACTTCTTGCTACAAAGACCACATGAATGAAAAGGTGAAACTTTCAAATTTTTCAGAAATAAAACTCATGTTTGTTCAGATATATCAGTTCCTAATATCTTTGGAAAATACCTATTGGCATTAAACATAAAATATATGTGTTCTTCTCACATAAGTCCATTAATTACTACTCCTGTGTTATTGGCATACTGCTTCATTTTAGTCTGTTATTAATTTTCCTTTTAGCAAAACATCTCAATTCCATTGAGTCAGTTCCACAGAAGTCCATTGATACCTATATTGGTGTAAATTATATTAACTATCTGTCATAACAAATTGGAAGATCATTTATTAGGTGTCCACAAGGTTAGATATCTCCAAACACACTTGTCTTTTTTCTTTAGTTTAGCCTACACAGGCTGTAACTACTCTGATTTTATTTTTCTTCATATTCCTATCAATAAAATTCTGAGGTTTAGGCTACTCTCCAGGTTTCGCTGGCAACACTTTACATGTTCCTTCACAGTATCTAGTTTAATAACAGTCCTTTGTTTTTTCTCAAGCACATTTTTATTTTGTCTGTGTACTTACTGTTCTTCCCTTCTACTGGCAGTCCCTCCACATCTTAAACTCCTTACCAACGCTAGCTATTCCTTCTGTGAGGACACTTATCAGCATAGACCCTATCTCTCCTAAAGCTATTTCTTATTCTTCAAAAAACAAAGTCCCATCCCATTTATGTTACACCTCCAGCTAAATTTTCAATCTTCTTATGTTTCACCATGCCTAAGGCTAATAAACATACAAATGCTATCCCTCGTCCTGATATCTCAAGGTTTGCGTGTGTAAAATACTGTCTGTGGTAATGTTACACTGGCGATCAGTCACTCCTCTCCCATGCACCTTCATCAGTCTTGCATAAAACAGACTGTAATAGTGCTGGTTGGCATGAAAGAAATGTAGCCAGCATATAAATAAGGAAATTGTTGTCTCTTGAACGTAGCTTTCACCCACTCCCCTGAGTCCCTTCCATCAAGAGAAGAAATCTGAAATTCTCCAGAAAGGAAGTACTGGGACACCACAGTCCTTAATGATGATAAGCTTGTCATCTGAAGACTACGAAATAAGAAGGCAAACCCAGTCTTGGATCTATGGTAACCAACTACTTTGTATGTACTTAACTGACTTGAGTTTCTGCAATCTCAGTAATAACGAACGCCACTTTGTAATGGGGCAAGGGCAGAAAACAGAAAGAAGTGCACATGGGAGCAACTGAACTAGCATCTTGCTCAGCAGTAATTGGGAAGGGATGCAAGTAAGCAGCAGCAGCACGGAAAGAAATTAATGGGAAACCTACTATGATAATTATTTAAACTGCCAACATTTTCTCATAGTTTTTTTGGGTGGGGCTTGTTTGGGTGGGTTCCCCTCCCTTCCCTTCATGTCAATGTACCTGAAGCAGGTAAGGGGAGCAATGTATGTCAAACCATATTTTCATAGCTCTGTTTCTGTTTGTCGGTCTTTCTTAGCCTGGCACAGCCAGGAAGATAATGCAAGAAAAATATCTAACAGTATACAAAAGTTAAAAACACTCACCTTTCTGTCATCCACATTTCACACACCTTGCTTTTGCAATAAAAAAGAACCCAGAATATGTTGCAGGGCTCTGTATGACATGTTTTTTCAATAAGAAGTCACTGAAATATGACAACAGGTCACTGTTTATACACTGACATATACAATTGGTTACTAGATTTATGAAAAGTGAACTTCTACCTAGTCAGCCTTCACTTTTTTTATGTATATTGTTTTATTGGCGTTCATCTATTTGTTGACATGCTCATGGAATAAGCTTTAAGAAATTTGTTTCACACTTTTCTGGAAAGTCACTGAAGATATAGTTTTCAGCATCTTGAATTCTGTGAAATTACATTTGTTACAAAAAATTCTCATAATTCAATTTACTTGTCATATGAGGGAAGAAGGAAAAAAAAATTTCCCTATAGTTAAAAATGATGCTGCATTTCAACACAGATCAATTTATAAGCTTTGGATCAGCAGTTTCTAATTTATGGGTGAATTACCAGCATACCTTTTATTTGTTTGATTTCAGGTTCATAATGAAACAAATTACTATTGCTGTTGCTGATAAAGCTATATATTTATTGGAATTCTTTAAGATAGCATTGGTCACCAATTCAACTATACTTCAAAAGAAGTTGTGTGAGCTGCCTACAGCAGATAATGCTGCACAGACAGCAACATTGCTATGATTTTATTAGTCAATTAGTTGTGGACTAAAAGTAGAAACTACAAAGCAAAAGCTAAGCAAGAAAACTAAGTTTTGAAGCACTTTGCAGAAGTAAACAGGCTGCAACTGCACACAAGTATCTGTGGATTTGAGTACAGGAAGTGAGAAACACCAGAGGGCGAGTTCAGCTGCTGCTCCTAGAAAGTTAAAGAGTCAGTCAGAGGAATGTACCACTGCCACAGCAAATTGGAATAGATATTTCTGTGGAAGACTGAGGAATGCCTGACTAACTAGGAAGACTTGCATTAGAAAAGGTCTTTCTTGAGCAGACACAATCTGTGAGGTACTTGGGAAGTAATGTTTCTGAACTGAAGCTGACATGATTAATAAGATCAACTGTAAATGAAGAAACGAAGGAAGAAATTTGAAAATAATCCTTTAATAGGCAAGGGGTGAATACACTAAAACAATAGAGCTTGAACTATTGACGAAAGATGTAACCAAACGTCATAGAGGTAATAGGGTTGTGAAGAAATGGCAGCTGCAATTTAGCACAGGTAGGTATTGCTCAGAAAAAATGACTCTAATGTTGGCAAAGCAACATTGTAAAGACAGATTTTAAGGAAAGATCAAAGTATGGCTTAAGTCCATTTTCTTAGAAGTGTAAATAAGGTTCTGTTCAGACAATACCAAGGTACTACTTTAGACTCCTGAGATAAGAACTGAATATGGATAGAGATGTCAATTTAGTTATTAGAATAATAAATTCTACAGAGGATTGAGTCATTATAAAGTGATTTTGATTTACCAGATACAGGCTGGAGAACAAATGTTACCAACAGGTGGGACCCTGGCATTTATAATACCCAACAAATTTTTCATCCCTCATCAGTCACATGTCAAACTATGGTGGTATTTTTGTTTCTGATTCTGGAAAACTGTGATGAATGCTGGACCACAGAAAACAAGTCTTAAGCAATAATGACATGATAGTGCTTATTTGAAATGTAAGATAAACAAAAATTAACCTATAGGTTAAGAGTTTAATTTTGAAATGAGAGGTTTAAATAGAGGGTTTATATGATTAAGAATGATGGAGCTCTGCTGGCTGTACATTGAGTCAATCAGACAGGAGATAACTCCAACGTGGAAACTCTGTAGTGTTAGAGAAGTACAAGGAGACTCTTTAGAAGACTAAGCCGTTGTGCTTAGTGCTACAATATGAAGAATGTTATGATCAGTGAATGACAAAACAAAGGGTTTAGCAGAGCTGTCTTGAGAAGTCATACTTTCACGGCTGTCATGTAGCTCAACATTTATACCAGCCTTAAGTATAAGAAAGAATGTTAAAAGCTTGAAAAATAGTGAAGGATTTTAATGAGAAGTGGGCAAATACTCCCAAATACAGGGAAAAGATAGGGGTTGCAAAAAACCTGTCACTAAACTATTCAACATCCACAATCTCCCTGTTAGTATGGCAAGGAATGAAAGGAAATAACTCTCCTTAGTTCTTCCAAGAAACAAAGTTTAATTCAGAAGTCAGATTCAGTGACATCCCTTCTGCAGTCCACTTTTGAATAACTGTTCTTTGTCACTTATAATGCCTTCCTGTTACCAAATATTTTTGAAGTACCGTTCACCTCTTCCTCTTTTGTTGATTCCCTAGCAAGACAAGTCTGCAAGTTCATTTTTGTCTACCCTTCAGTTCCCCTCTGTGCGCAATAATTGAGATTTACACAGAAATCAAAGGGAGAAGCTAGAACAATTTATTGAATATAATTCTGCAAAGATACCTGAAAGGAATGCTATTCATTATTTGAGTGTGAACTCTAAAGCATGATTATTTCTGCTTGCCTCTGTACTTTTAAAACCATGGTAGACTCTACACCGAGATTACCAATCAATGTAACTGAATATTTATAGTTATCCTTTCATCATCTTATACGAAAAATAATGTGAGAAGCAGTGATATTTCAAGTCATGAGTGGGCAGCTTATGTCCTGCTTAGGCAATTAAAATAACTTTAATAACAATTACATTTAATAGACGTACTAGAAAAAAGAACTCATCTTCATTTTAAATTAATTTCATATCTTAGCACTAATAAAATGTAATTAATATAAACATTAGTCCTTAAAATACATTACAAATTAAAATTTCATCAAGATCCTCTTTAAATGCTTGAAGCTGGTAGAAAAAGGAATTTTGGTAATTAAATTTAACTTTAGAATCATAAGTCAAATATTATTATCAGTATTTTAGTTGCTGCATATTTGCCTGAGGGATTTTTTTAATGGAACTCCACTGAAAATTCATAATTTAACAATCACTTAAATTAAAAAGTGACTGTAAAAGTTCTATGTTTTTACTGAGTAGGCTTATTCCATGATTAAAGTCAGTCCTTTGTTCATTGATTAGGGGAACTAACACCGAAGGTTACAAAACCTGCCTGCTTAATTTGAGACATGTAAATTAATCTGGGAAATGTTTCAATGTGCACTCGTCTTTTACTTTAGTTCAGCAAATGCAGGTTTGTAAAAATGGAACATTTTTGCTATAATAGATTGGTCTTAATGAAGGCTTTGTTAGGAAACATTTTTTGTAGGCCCACGTGCACTTTTTTTTGCCAAGATAAGAGAGCACCCAAATCTATGACTAATCAAGCACTCTCTTGATTCAGGAGGTTGTGGTTCCAAGACAGGCAAAGTGTAGATTAGAACCTCGGTCCCTGTGGACCATCAAGTTAATAGGATTTCAGGAAGTATGGCTAGCAAGATTTTTTCTAAAAACTCTAGTTTAAGTAAATATGCATATGGTCAGAAGAAGAAATTGACTTACTGCATATTATTGTAAGCCTCCGTTTTCATCAACTGCATTTTATTCTAAAGCTTGGAACCTTCCCACCTACCTTACTGTGGCTTTTTATCAGTCTGTTGAATAATCAAGTATCTATCATTTCTAATGTCTTCCATGAAGAAGAAAATGGCCTAGTGTTAGAGACCATACATCTTTGTTTCTCAATTCCCCCACATTGTATCTGTAGTACAGGATTTCTGACAGAGTAAGACTGTCTCCCCTTTCTTCATCAAAGATAAAGGACAAAGGGAAGCCTGTTTTGGGAGGGTTGGGGTTGATTAGTTGGTTGTTTTCTTTTTTTTTTTCCCTCCCCATCACATCCCAACCCACCCCACCATCCCCCCGCCCCCAGTCAAAGCTGGCTGAAAGCAAGGAGAAGTCAAGTTAAAGCATTGGCAAGGAACAGAGGAAATGAGATGCTAGTGTAGACTTCTACTTTAAACTTTGTAAATTAAAAAAAGATGACATTACTGAAAAAGTAAACTGCTATCTTTTACTTCTAATCATATCTAAAGAGTATTGTAGATGTTTAACAACTAAGTGAAACATAAAAGAGTTTCAGAGACAATACGGCCACATGTAGAGCTAGAGACTTGCTCACTCTTTTTCAGAAAAACAGGGTTGAGAAAACAGCACTTGGATATGTCAGAGGATGTAGCAGAAGTATCAGGCTCCAAGCAGCAGTACATGCCCTTACACAAGATCTTGTGCTTTTGGCATCAAAGGATTGAAGAGAAACTGTGGTGTTGAAAGCATTCAGACAACTTGTAGGTCCAGTTCTTTGCGATACAGTATCTGTACCCCACAGATGCAGAATACAGAGAGGTCAGAGCCTGAGGACAGGGTATTGAAAGATTTCCAGGGTGTTAGAGTATGTGGGAGTGCTTATCTCCTGGCAATATTGAAATTTTGGAGCAGAACTCTTCTTTTTAAAAGAAATTTTGATATAACAGATGGGTGACTACCTGACATTTATTTCTCCTCTTCAGCTGTCAGTGGTGTAAGTTAGGAATACTTGATATACCTAAATTAGAAGAGAAACAGTGAAGTATAACAATAAAAATCTGAAGTATTTTATTATTTATATGGTAACCACTCTAAGTAAAACTCAAGGTAAATCAGATATTATGCTGTCTGAACAGGGCTGTCCAAATCATTAAGCTTTTTACCACCGTTTGGTTTGAGTTCTGTTTCCACCTGTAAAGTCTGGGCACTTCTGATCGATTAACTAAAGTGTTGTACAAAATGCTTTGTCAATTATTGAGTTTATTTTATCCTGTAGGCATTAATATATGCTTTTCCTTAGCTAAATTTACTTCAGCTGGGCTTTACATGTTTTGAAAACTCAGTGCCTCAATTTATGTGGAATTTATTACATGCTGGCAGTGCTATCGCGTATCTGTCAGATTAGGCACAAAGTCAGTTGTTATACTTGAGTGATCATCTTTTCAGGTGGAATCAACTTGGGATAACAGATTGGATAAATCTACAGGAACTAATTCTTCTATCTGAAGAAAGAAGTTTGGAATAACAGAAAATCCCCTGAAGTACAATGAAGAAAACTAGTGTCCTTGGAAGAAGCTCTTTTGAAGGATTAGCAGAATGGAACAGTCAGCCTTTAACAGGAGCAAGGCTTAGAGGAGCTTGGTTTTATAGCTTGGAAAAATGTTTAATTTTAGCAACAGCAAAATTTAGAAAAATCCAAACAATTCAACCAAAAAAAATTCAAAGAAATATTATTAAAAATGGTCCTGGTGGATAGCCTGACTAGAGAAGAGAAATATATTTTCAGTTTATTTTTGCTCTTTCAGCTTGAAATTGAGGTCTTCACAGTTTATTTTTGCTCTTTCAGCTTGAAATTGAGGTCCTGTAAGAAAAATAGTGAGAATTGCTCAGTACTCAGGAAAGAAAACTAGAGAGGGAACTGATAACAGAAATAAGTTATCAAACATGAAAAAAGCCACTGTGAGAAGAAATAACAACTGCAATTTTCAATGTTCACTGTCGACAGGATAAGAAGTAACAAGTCTAAATTTTAATAAAGTTCAGGTCAGGTCTTGAGAATAGTTTTCTTACAGTAATTAAATGTTAAGTAAATTGCCTAAGAAGGTTGCAGGATTGATTATTAAAAGTTAGACAAACCAAATGCAATTTTCTCAGGGACAGCTTAGAAAAAGGCTAATCTGTCTTGAACCATTTCAAGCATAGATAAAGTCTGTTTTCTATGCTTTTATGAATATCAACTTTGAACAGTCCTTAATATGATGGCTTTTTTTTTTTTTTTTCTCAATTTCAGCATCTATTTATCTACCAACAAGAACTATCTTGACAACTATTGTTTTCATAGGGTGAAAATGTCATTAATGCTTCTGCTGATATAGGAATTGACGATTAGGAAAGGGGTCATTTGACTCCATGTTGTTGAGGAAAAATAATATTCAAAGCATTCCCTCCAAAGGAGAAATTAGATAATATCAACATTTTGTACTATATACTAAGGTATTTTATATGTCAGTTGTGATTGATCCTGCTCATATTACCCGCTAGGATTTAATGTCAGTTAATATCTGACAACTAGTCTCCAGCTGGGAAAGCTATTCACCTGGAAGCTGAACATGCAGTGAGACAAAATCCAAAGTGATGAATACAAGGGTACAGCCCTTGCAGTAGCAGAACAAAAGCACAGCTTTTTTGTGGTACTGGAGAAAAAAAGCTCATTTGCTGCCATTAAATATAGAAACTGTGTTCCATACTTCTTGAGTTGTTGAAGATGATTTCTCTCTTTCTATGTCTTTTTTTTTTTTTTTGGAAATAAAATACAATGGACCAAATATCCTGTTGCGTGGAACTTGGGCCGAGCATGTAATGTCCAGAATCACTCCAGACGCTGTCTATTCTTTTACATCTAATGCTTTTAGGAAAAGCATTGACTTCTAAAAGTCCTTTACCTTATTCTTAGATTACCTTTAATCTCCATAATTAATTACTAATAATTTTGTTAAACATTAATTTTTATTAAAAGCAAATTAATTTATATGATGCACAGCTATTTGGAAGAAGAATAGGCTAAGTACCTTGCATTTAAACATGATTTCACATCTTGAATATCAAAGAGAGAAAAGAAAGATGACATGTCCGTATAGAAAAAATCATGCAGATTTCATAACTAACAGAAGGAATATAGGTCCATGTTCAGGCACAGGCTTACGGCACCTCTGAGATTACAGAGAGGTGGCAGAATAGCTTGGATGTCTTAAAGTACTGCAATGGGTGGGTGCAGGGCAGGCAGGGAACGTAAGCAGGCAAAGAACCCATGGGTCAGGGTCGGAAGGGAAGAGGATGTCACTGTGCGCATCTCCTGCAAAAGGCCTGATCAAGATGGGGAAGTGGACAAAGTCATATTTACCTTTTATGAAGGCACAGATAGCTCAGTGGAAGAGGAGAAAGTCAAGAATTTAACTTGACATGAGCAGGGCCTGTGGTATGCTCTTTTATACTACTGTGGTAGCCAAACCTTGAAAGTACAGACATGCGGACTGCAAGACAGATGCAAACTGTCTGCATGACTAGACTCAGATAGTTGCTGTTCAAAGTCTCTCTAGTGACTGAGCCTCTCTAGTGGCTAGTTATAAGGGGCATTTCTCAGTATTTAATCTGAGGTCCAACACTGTCTTACCATCTTTAGAAGTGACTGGGGTGCGTGGTGGAATAGAAGGCGCTGTCATTGTGTCTGTGGCTAACAGCAAACTGAGGGACACGATCCGTGTGCACAGGGCAAGGGCAGGGCTGCCCTTCAAGAGGAGGAACCAGGTGGCAGAAGGCACATTGAGATCTATAGCGGCAAATGCAAAATATTGTGTCTGAAACAGAATAATCCTGCATGACAGCTGCACAGAAGAGGACCAGGGTCCTGATGGACAAAAAGGTGGACATGAGTTTGGCAGTGCAGCCTTCTGTCTAAAAAGGCACCTGCTTACTAAACTCCAGCAAGAACATAGCCAGAGGATCAAGAGATGTGATTGCTTCCCATACTAACTACTTGGATTCTGCATCTTGAATATTGTGTCCAATTTGGGACTTCCCAAAGGATGAGAGACATTGATAAACTGTAGCAATTTCTGAGGAGTGCTCGTGAGATAATCATGAGGTGGAACACTTGGGCCATGAAGAGAGGTTGAGGGAGCAGGGCTCTTCTAGCCTGGAAAAGAAAGTATTAGAAAGAGATTTTATCATTGTCTTCATCTATCTGTTGGTGTATTAGACAAAATAAAGCTAGGTTTTTTCCAGAGGTGCATAGTGCAAGGATGATGACAGGTGAGATAATCAAAATTCAACAAGGTCCCGAGCAACCTGCTAAAACTCTAAGGTTATAACGAAGTGCTGGAAGTAGGACCAGATGGCCTTGACAGGTCTTTTCCGACTGGAATTATTCCGTGCACTTGAAATGTCACAATGGATTCATATGTGTGCTAGCAGATGACCAAGTTCACAAGTGTACAAACACATTTGTATAAGGAGAAATAATTCATTAAAGATGTATAATTTAAAATGTTTTCACTCCTTCCTTACTAGTTACAGTTAATTATGATCAGCTGTTAGGGTGTAAGAAAAGCTTTAAATCAGTTTAAAATTTTAAGAGCAAACAATCTGTTAGAGATTTTTTTTTTCTTGGTTTAAAGTGTTTTCAGAAATGAAAAAAAAAAAAAAAATAAAAAGAAACCCACAGTCTATACTGTTGCAGCTTAACTTCCTTGATTCATGGAAGTAATTGAGTTCTTTTTTTTAATTAAGCTAAGTATTTTTTTCCCACATCTGCAGTGGCATCTCCCTGCTATAAAAATTTACAATGTAATTTTCCCCAGGGATCCTTTACCTTCTTTCTGCCAAGTTTGTCTCCTTCACACTATTTTTTTTTCCAAGGAATAATGAGGTTCAAGAGCAGAAACTAACTAATCTAATTTCCTCAGTTCATTTGAATTCCTACTGAGCCAAACTTATTTTCACATCCAATATCTTGACAGTTGATAAATTTCAGTGAGAAATCAGTGGTCAGGTGTAATCCAGAAAAGCAACTGAAAAGTTAGGCAAGTATTTAAAATAATGTTCTTTGCTAAAGAAAAAAAGCGACATTTCTTTCCTTTCTAATAATCATGCTCTTCCTAATGGCTGCTTGAGACTGATTTAATAAATGAAGGTAATAGATACAGATTATTTTTTATTTCAGTGGCAGTAATGCTTTTCCAAACTGCTTTGCTGATATTATTTTAAAAATTAATAATGTTTCACCGCTTTAGTTTCCAGCTAACTTTCTTTGCTCACTATCTGTTGAGCTGCTAGTCTCAAAATTACAATGTCAGTCAATGAATAGGTTATTGCAAAAGGTGCTAAATTCCTTAAATCATTTCTTTGAATTCAGGAAGTTCACAAATATTACCGATTTCTTTAATGTATATGACAATTATTCACTGTCTTTAAACATAGCAGATTCTGCAACTAAAGTCACACCAATAAAACAATAAACTGAAATGCACTGTTACAGTATGCTGTCTATTCTACAGGAAAACAGAATAATCAAAGAAGTATAGTTCATAACTTGTTTGGACATATTACAATAAGTTGCAGTTCTCTACCATTTTTAAGATTAAAGTGAAACACACTCTATTACTCCCCAGAGTGGCAGTACTGTTTTTCCCATCAGAGAACAAAGGTGTTGATGTGAGTTTAGCATAAGTTAGAATAATACATTCCCAATTATGGTGTTAAAGTCTAATTATGTCAACTGCGTTTAGCAATCATACCCAGTATACACGTTACTGGTTCTGCCCTTCTGTGTCCTCACCAACCTATTCCTATACAACATGAGTCCCATTAAACCTGTCACACACACTTTGAACTTCTTTTTTTTTGATGCAGGTTTTGTGAGTGCATAAGGGGTCTTCTAATTTCAGTTGGTATGACCTAAATCAATTCTATGTCTACACTTTATGCTAATTGCTAATGTTGTTACTTTAGGGGCTTGGACTTTTGGGAGGGTGGGTAGGTTATTCGAGGAGGGACTTTTTCAGCTTTTACTATCAATTCTGTTAGATTGTCTACATATGTGTCCAGAAAGACCTTAATGGCAAAACACCAATACTAGATCAAATTAACAAGTAAGAGAATAGTATTTTCTTTCAGAAGGTTGCGAGTTTTCAAAGTGTTTTTACTTTTTTTGAAAGAAGTCTAGATTATTAACAATCTAATTTTTACGCTTTTGAAACAGGCAAACTTTTAAATGAAATTTTGCCAGAGCCAAGTAAGAATTTGTTTTTAATTACATCAATTAATATTTGTGGGAGATTTTCTTGAGTCTCATATCCTTTTCCTGTTCTATGGGAACTATGAGAACTTTTCTTTGAGAAATGTTCATTTAATTCCTTTCTCTCTGCATGAGATTTTCCTTATAGCTCTTCTGTCCTGCAGCTTTCCCTTCTCTGAATGCTTGTTGATATGGAAAGTTTTTATCAGTTATACCGGTACCATTACACTGACAGAGTTGACTGTAACTGCACCTAACTGATAAACTCCCATCACAACTTCTCTTTCCTCCATTGCTTCCTCTGCCTTGTAACATAGGCACCTTCCCCAGCTGCACATACGTGTGCCACCTGCAGATCTACAAATTCTACCTGTACATCTAGACTTCCTCTTCTCTACTGGTTACTTTCTAGGCCACCACACTTCAATGTGGATTAGTACACTTAGATCATATCAGTTGGATAGCTTGTCTCATTTTTTGTATGTATCAAGGTAGAAGCAACAAGACTGATCTTCACCCTATATGCTTGGCAATGTTCTATGAATGGTAATAATGCAAATCACAGCAGTTCTGTGCAGACATAATCTGCCTCCACCAGTGGTTAGCACTGAATCCAATTCAAGATTTAGTTCTGTAAAGGAGCTGTTGACTCAGCATTTAAGTGCCTCTGAGAAATTTACCTATGACACATTCAGAATATCTAGTTTAACAATTATTTCTGTCAGTAACTCTCTATTTCCAAAGATGTTTCTGTTAATTAACTCAGCCAAGAGCAATTTTACTGAAATGATTTTTTAAAGTTGCATTTCTAAATTGTAGAAACAAGGTAAAAAGCTGGTTGAAAGAAGAAATCCCATATGCCTTTCAGGAATTTACTTGTTTTTAAGTCTGTCGTTTATAGAATTTGTGTCCTATTCTGTCCAGTATTCAAAATCTAACAGGTTGACAGCCTTCCTGAACGTGTAATCCCTTTTACAACGCTTTGTACACATGTACAGCATGTCACTTCTATTATACACTCTGCATAAATTTTATTTTGTTTTTAGAAGGAGGAACAGGGAAATTTCTAATCCAGAAAAGTAACTCTCCATGGAGCTTTCAAAATGTCTCAGTTAATAAATTAATATCAGAACTTGCTATATTACCAATTAGACACTTAAAGAATGGTAGCTGAAATACTTACATTTCTCTTGGTTTTGAGATCTCCCTTGTTTACTTTTTTTCATTTCATACTGGACATATTTTAATATTTTATATTTTCTCCCTCTAGCATTTTTCCTTATTTCATCCTCCTTTCTGAAATCCTAGCAACTTCTTTTACATTTACATTTTGAAAAATCCCATTGGATGAGTAAATTTTTTTTCCAGTATTTTCCATCCATTGAAGGCAGAATACAAAAACAAAGAGTTAGACAAAACAGTTACATAGAAATTACAAACTCAAATGTCAGAATAAATTAGCAGGCTACCTGAGGAATAATTTGCATTTGTTCAGTTCTAATGTGAAAAAGAATGAATCATCAACTCTCTTATTAAGATTGGACTTCCAAAAAATTTCAATAGTTCTCCTTTTACAAAACAGGTTTTGCGTGGCACCTAAGAATTCTATTTGATTAGTGAGATGATAAAGTTTGTGACGGATCAGACCAAAGGTCCGCTAATTCATATTTCTAACAGTGCTAGTGCTAATGATATACAGTGAAAGTTTCTTTTTAAACATTCCTTTTCCCTTGAGGTAGGTAATGGTTTATACACAAGAAATACAAGTATTTAATAACCTTTCAAACAGATTGGGGAGTATTTTTCATCTCCGCATAAATGGTAAAATACCAAGCTCTTATTAGTATTTGAACTCAGGTAAATTTGGTGCAATAACTTGTACAGACTTAATTCCCATTTATAATCTTTTTTTTTCTCAGTTGTCAGCTATCCTCCAAGTTTACTGAACACTTCCTTTGTCTTCCTTTGTGGAAAGTGTGAAATAAGATCCTAATGCTAGTAATGCTCACTGTCTTGACTGTTTTTATCAAGTCCTCCTTTACTCATCCATCTTCTCTTGGAAATAAACACCCTAACCCTTTCTTTTTCTTTTAAGACTGCTTACATCAGAACAAGTATTTCTGTTGCTGTAGCACCTCCCATGAAGTTTTCATTTCAGGTTCGTAGATTTTGTGAAATTCACAAGGTAAACTGTCAAGACAAGCTGAAATAAAAGTACACTCTAAGACATTTTCTGAATAAATGGAAAGAGCTCTTTTCTAGGACTTAAAACTACTTGCAGATCAACAGGAATAGGAACAGAATGCACAGATAGAAAGGTTAAGACTGTCACCATGCTTTTAAATTGACTTTGGAGGAATACCCATTCCCAGGGATCCAGTTGTATAGCTGGAATCTAACTCCAGCATATTCATGCCTACACTGAAATAATAAATCAAGTAATAAATCAGGTTTTAGGGACAACTAAGCTTATGGATTTCATCCCAAGTAGCTGCTGGGAAGATTCAAAGGAAGAATAAGCAGAAGTCTCTCACAAAAGCTGTTGTCCAAGACTACTTACCACCTAGATAATGCTCCTTGCTGTTCACCATACGTAAAACTCTGATTTCTCTCCATCCTTTCAAAATTTCTCCTGCTTTCTACAGGAAAACTCAATAGTTTTGTTGGATCATCATCTGCAAATGGCAATAGCATTGTTTTCCTTCATCTTTGAAGAAATTTAGATTTAAAAAACAAAACAAAACAAAACAAAACACCAAACAACAAAAACCAAATCCAAAGGTCAATTAAAAAAGTGTTAAAATATCTAATGTATTTGAAGTTGACAGAACAGATTTGGCTGAAGAAGATACAGACGTTTATATGTCCTTCAATTCTAATTCTGTTTCATTTTATAGGATATGACAGTTCAAGCATAAAGCTCAGAAGCAGCAGTTTGTTGTGATGCTACTGGTATCATATTCACACTGCATCTTTTAGATAGATTAAAATGTCTACTGTTTTAAATTATTATCTGTTGCATTGTCAAATGACTCTTTAGCTCTCTAGATAACCTGAGCTTCACTTCTCTCCTTTGAAGTTCCTGGATCATTCTAACCTTCATTCCAGATTTTCCTTAAACTAAGATTCTGAGAACTACGCTAAATCGTGTTTTCACTGATATTCTTAAAATGAGGACACAATTAAGTCCAGTTTTTACAATTATCTTACTTTATTCCTTTTCATTCTTGCTTACAACTTTTTAACGGAGTGCTTAGATCACATTTGACTTCTGACATCCATTTGGAATAGACTGTTCCATATACCAAACAGTAGGATGAACTCCCTGATACATATTTTGGGAGGTGGTTCACCCATTAAACCTAGTCAGGAAATAGCTGATTCCTGTATCATTTTGGATCTCAGAAGCTTTAGAAGTTTGTAGCATATTTGACTGTAGAGGTAGCTTTTAGTGAGAGAAATGACAGTGTTTTGGACCACAGCTTTAATTCTGTCTTATTTCTTAATTTTATAACTCTTAATGACATCAGATAGCTGATAACATCTCTTCTTTGTGACATTATCACCATGGTGGTGTTAAACATACCAGGATTAAGATCATATCCTGTTCATCAGAGTGACTGAATCCTTGATTTTTAAAAAACATATTTTGTTAATTATGTGGCATTGCAGGACAAATGTTACAAGCACAAATCGTAATTTCTATACTGAAATAATTGTCCTTTAGATTTTCTTTATTAGATTAGATTTTCTTCCACAATCCCTGATGAATATTCTTATACATTCTGAATAACCTCCACCAATTCTTTTCCTGTAAAGCACTCTTGCTATGCATGAGAAACAGATTAAGAAAGAAATTTAACCTGTTGGAATCACTTAAGAAACTATTCCCAAGTGGCAGGAACATAGAAACCTGATTATTTTCCTGATTCCTCCTGCTTTCTTCTTCTTATGCAAAAGATTTAACTTTTTTAGAGGCATTAGAAAATATTTTGCACCTTGCGGTATGCGAGGGACTGGGGTGACATGAATACTTTGGGAACTCTTGGATGGGGTATTGCATAGAGTTTACACTTGCTAGCCTCAGACAGTCCTTTGTTATTATTTTTTATTTCTTTGAGGGATTATTTTTAGTCCTAATGGACCTTGTTCCACTGTTGTCATTTTGAACTTCATATCTACTGCAGCTTCCTGAATCAGTGACCTCATAACAGAGTTTTCAAGAGTTTGTGTATGGCCCTGTAGTTCAGAATTGGACTAACAGACATTGCAAAATACAAATGAGTTACATCTACCTGCAAAGCTGGAGTTACTCTTTGGCTTCATTCCAGTTCTGTCTTAATGTAGAACTCGAAACCTCAAATCTGGGAACTTGCTGAACAAGCCACCAAAAGACAGCACATGCCACAAATAGCCTGAAGGTCCCTGACATCCCAGGTAAGGGTTTATTGACACAGACTATTGTATGGTCTCCATGGACATTTGAGATTAAAAAAAGACTAGGGAGAGGTCACATTTTCTAAACGTGACTTTAGATTTTTAAATTAAAACTACCTAGAAAAAGAAATATAGGAAATTATCTAGAGTTATACTTTTTTTTAGGAAAAACACTCATGGAAATAAGTTCCCTGAATATTTTTACCCCCTAACTGAGAAGCTGCAATCAAACAGCAGGTTTAAATAAATTCTAAGGAAGATTGAGTGATTCCCTACAGTTTTTATGACGGTAAGTGTCAGCAGGTTCTGTGAAAATACAGGGCCAAGTAGCAAAGAGTAGCTCTGTGAATACCTTAAGGAAAGAAGGCAATTTTGAGGTAATTGTTTCTATGAGGAAGCAGGAAATCCGCACAAGCAAGACCACTCAGGTCCTAGATCTGTAGGAAATCAAAGTTTCATTCTTCACCTTCTGGAACTTCTGTTCATGGAGCATCTAAACATCTTTACACACCTGTCTTGTATATGAACACCATAATTAACATTTATTTCATAGCTTCATTTTCTGTTTCTATTTTTAGACTTGATATATTTTGGAAAGCTTAGTGAGAGTCTTTCTGACTGCACATAATTTGGCTTTTGGGCAAGACTTGGATGTGCCTGAATTCAGATGTCTCACTATTAAGGCCGCTTGCACATCACACTTATTTATGCATAAAAATGCATTTAACAAAAGCTGGCAAAAGTGAAAGATCAAAGGGATTTTCCTGGTTATAGGAATATTTAAAATCAGTTGAAAACTTGCACCATCTGTATCTTTCAGATATTGTTGGGTATAGAGACTTTTTCCATAAATTATTTTAATACGTGAACATCTTACAGTGAAGTAATCTAGTAAGACTATGGAAGGATGTCGCTTTTTAAAAGAGATTTCCAGAAGTTACTGCTTTTCAGATAAACCCAATGGATTACACAAAAACATAGAGAGATGTAGTTTATTCCTAACTACATATCACAAATGTCCTTCTACAATGGGACTCAGTTTTGCTTTCAGTAATATACCGAGGAGCAGCCTGAGTATTTTGAGCTCCTTGGTGTGGTAGCAGAGCTTGAGTCTCCACAATTCAATTGCTCTCCCAAATTAATATTTCTGGTATAAAATAAGGCTATAAGCAGTAAATGCGAATATAAAGCGCCAATGAAGAATTGTGTGCTCATTAATACCTCAAAAATGTTTGTCATAATTGCATGCTGTAATTATTAGATGTAATGTAATTGGATGTGTCTATCTCCATTGGAATCATTGCTACAAGGCATGCAGTTACACACGTATTTGAACAAACAGTTGCATGAACTTTTTGTCAACGCATTTAAAATCTGAACTGATGAAATATTCCCACAGTGTCTAGCAGGTTCCAAGAAGGCTCTTAGGCAATCGTTTCTGAAGTGCTACAACAGACGTGATCAAACTGCTTTATTTTTTAAGCCTCAAAATAGATATTTTAAATCATCAGAATTTGAGCTATGAAAGTTTATCTTTCAGCAAAGAAACAGATTTGTAACAGTTCTTAAAATGTGCTTAGAATGTGGGTGAAATCCTCTGAATTTAGACGAAAGTAGCTCAATCTTCTTCTTTCTTCATAGAGAACTCTAAAATGCAAGTTGTTTGGTTTTTTTTTTTTTTCTATAATGAAATGCAGCAGTATATGAAAGTACTTTCATTTATAACTTTCTAAACGTTCTTTGGAAATGTCTTCTGGTGATAAGACATGAAGACATGAGAGAGTAAATGGTGTATGAAATAGGCAAAGCAGCATGAGAGTGTGAAACAGCAATAAACACAGTGGAGAAAAGACTTGGGCTTTATAAATGTTTCTTTTACAGAATGTGAAATACAGCAGCTGCTTTCTGTGAGAGTTTTTCCCAAATCTCAATTAGGATTATAAAATAACAAAATAGAAATTAAATTACTAAAGATTTATCCTTCCAGTTCAACCCTACGTTTGTCAGTTTGATTAATTATTTAAGCATCAGGAGACAGATACATCAGGGGAGACACAAACACTCTTAAAACATTCAGTGGTCAATGAATGATGGGAAGACATTTGTTTCTGAGTCTTCTCTGCCACAAATAAATGGCTCAACTTTCAAATGGTTCAGGGTATGTATAAATTTGTTTCTTCACTACAGTTCAGAGAGTCTTGAAGACTAGAGCAAGATTTTAATGATACAGAGATTAATTTTCAGTGACACTGTACAAATTTCTATTCCACTGTGTTAGGTTCCTCAGCAGAATATATATAAATTTGTATATATGTATATGTATAAATTTGTTTCTTCAAAATTTCTTCTATAAATTTGCATATGTATATGTATAAATTCATTTCTTCATTACAGTTCAGAGAGCCTTGAAGACTGGAGCAAGATTTTAATGATACAGAGTTTAATTTTCAGTGACACAGAATCTCTTCCAAACCTGATGATATAGCAATAGCTATGAATAAGGCTGATTGACCTGAATTACTAAAGTAAATCCTCCTAGAAGACCAGTAGAAGCTCTATGTGAACTATGGTGTGTATTCATTACTCTGTACTGATTCTCATCTGTATGTTCCACAATTAGAACTCGTCCTTCCTAATTCTTATTGTATTTTATACATTTATTTTCTCTTTCTATTCTCCCTTGTGAATCTTCTGCTCCCAAGGGTTCTTTTCCCCTGAGTTGTCATCTTTATTACATAGCAGATGTTTTGTAAATTCTTAACACAGTATTTATATCAGTCTTGCAGTTATTTTTTCTGTGAAACTTATGAGCAGTCAGACTTCAAAAAAGTTGTAAACCAGAATATCTCAATTTCAATTTTTTCTAGCAATTCTCAGAGTGCTGCAAATTCTTTTTTCATATCCTCCTGACTGTTTTTTCAATCACTCACACTTGTTTCTAGTTAATTAAGTAGATATTTAAAGGGCATTTGCCACTTGCTGTACTACTCAGTTACACTAAGTGACCCCAACTCCCTCTCTGTAATTTAGTTTAAAATATTTTAATCCAGATCTTCATAGTTGCTAAAGATAATTAAACATCTACTTTGCATTATTAAAGTTTAATGTAAATATGCAATTAACACGTTAATTAAGTTTTGTGAATATTTTACAGTTCAATCATTTCTTCACTGTTAAATGTTGCAAATCCACTTGGCTAATAAAGGCAATTAAACCTGCTTAATAAAAATGTATATACAAAGCAATTTTTTTAAATTCAGTAACAGACTATATCATATAATTCATTTAGAACAACAAATAATAAATATAATAACGGTTCAATTTGCTACAATGACAACACTAATAAACTATGTAGAAATATTAAGAACCTCACGAAGTTCAACAAGGCCAAGTGCAAAGTCCTGCACATGGGTTAGGGCAATCCCAAGCACAAATACAGGCTGGGAGGAGAATGGATTGCTCAGCAGCCCTGAAGAGAAGGACTTGGGGATTGTGGTTGATGAGCAGCTCAATAGGACCCAGCAATGTGTGCTTGTGGCCCAGAAAGCCAACTATATCCTGGACTGCATCAAAAGCAGCATGACCAGCAGGTTGAGGGAGGTGATTCTCCACCTCTACTCTGCTCTGGTGAGACCCCACCTGCAGTACTGCAGTTCTGGGGCCCCCAACACAAGAGGGACATGGACCTGTTGGAGCAAGTCCAGAGGAGGGCCACAAAGACGGTCTGAGGACTGCAGCACCTCTCCTATGAGGACAGTCTGAAAGAGTTGGGGTTATTCAGCCTGGAGAAGAGAAGGCTTCAGGGACATCTTGTAGTAGCCTTCCAATACCTCAAAGGGACCTATAAGAAAGCTCGGGAGGGACTTTTTACAAAGGCATGTAATGACAGGGTAAGGAACAACAGTTCAAACTGGAAGAGGAAAGATTTAGATTAGATATTAGAAAGAAATTATTCACTGTAAGGGTGGTGAGGCTCTGGAACAGGTTGACCAGAGAAGTTATGGATGCCCCATCCCTGGAAGTGTTCAAGACCAGGCTGGATGAGGCTTTGAGCAACCTGGTCTAGTGGAAGGTGTCCCTGCCCATGGTAGCAAGTTGGAACTGAATGATGATTCTATGAAATTAACCTCCATAAAGTTGGTAACTTTTATGTCAGAAACTGAGGCCTGTTATGTACAGCTACTGTAAAATACAAAAAGATTCAACTGGTATCAGGGACATCACTTCACACATCGATATGAGAAAGGAAGGGGTAGAAGATCATAAAGAACATTTGTTCCTGAATTTCATTCACCCTTCTTAGTTTTAAGAGTTTTAGTAAAACAAAATAACACAGTCTTAACTTGCAGTTTCAATTTGGAAAATTAGTTGGAACATTTAAAACAAAAATATTAGCCTTAAAGTGGCTTTTTAAATAATCCTTTAATAAAAATATTTAAATTAACAAGAACACATGTAATATAACAGTTTGAAAGAAAGGAACAAAAAAAGAAATGCCTACTTCAAACAATTCACATTGGATAATTGTCACCGTTTAAGGCTGGGTCAGTGCTGAAAGCGGGTGGCAGATGCTCTCTGTTAACCCTGTCCTTTCCCAGACGGGGAAGGAGAGGAAAAAAGGGAGAGAGACTTATGGGGTGAAAACTTAAAACAAACTTTAATAAAACAATAACGTATAAAGTTATTACAAGTTATTAAAAGAGTATAAAGAATATTAAAAGCAATACTACTAATAATAGAAATAGATATATACAAAACCGATATTGCTCCTCCCAGTGATGACTGTGGCAGAGCAGGTATCCAGACATCCCAGAACTCGACTCCACAGCAGGCGGGAAAACAGATTGAGGGGTGCACGGTCAGCGTTGGAGGCAGGGGAGCGAGCAGAGTCCCACTGGGATGCCGGCCATGAGGGACCTCCATGATCCCTGAGCTTTATACCGAGTGTTCCCGTGGGTGGGATGGAATAGTGCATTGGTCAGGCCTGGGACACCTGTGCCCTCTGCAGCTTCTGGGGATGCGACCTCTCCTCTGCCTTCCCCCCAGGAGGAGCCCAGCGGAGCCCAAGAGAGCCCGCAGGGAACAAGCACCCACCCGTGGGCCTCTCTGTGTAACAATCCTGCTCCTGCCCCAGCAACAACCACAGACATGAACCGCCATCAGCTCTGGCAGCAGGCACTGCCTGAAACCTGTAGTCAGCTTCAGACAGGGCAGTTACTAAGAAAACTTAACTGAAGGAAAAAAATTAGAATCTACTGAAAGCACAAATAGTTCTGTTTCAGTCGAACCAGGACAATAATAAAAGACAAAACTTAAATAATCTCCAACAGAAGACAACCACTTTTTAGGAAGAAAATATTTTTTGTTATTTTTTTAATTGGCTTCAGAATGTTACTCAAAGAAAAATGATGCATCATGGTATTGATCACAGATTAAATGCAAAGCTGAATTGACTTTATACATAATCCATCCTTGTTGAATATAAGAAAGTAGATTTTAGACTTTTTGGCAGTTTTATAAGAATTGTTTTGTAATTGCAAGTTCCAGATCTGACAGTGTATGTGGACTTAAAAAGAGGTTAAAATAAAGTCAAATCAGTGTGAAATTATATTTCTGAATAAAACTATAAAGTGGTTAGGTATTGAAGTCAATATATATGTAGAACTTTGGTATATGGAGATGCTTGGTTAAGTGCTTAACATCTCTAAACAGAGAACTACACTCAATCTTGTATAAGTAGGGGAAAATATTAACAGCCAAATATATGCTGAAACTCTGATCCATACTTTCTCATCAGAAAAGAAAAAAAAGCATAAAATATATTTCTCTGGTCTGTCATTCTTCCTCCTGAACTGAAATGTGCTGTAAGGCACAACACAGTGAAGTTCAATAAGATACTGAGATAAGGAAGATGATGTCTGGGAGCTTTTCCTCCGTTAGGTATTATTTATGTACTAAATTGTAAAGGCAAGGCAAGATATGACAGATCTTTGTCATATAGAACTATTTTATTTTTATCTGTAAATTTATGCATAGTCCACATCCTTGCTCTTATTCTTTTTCTGATGCCTCCTTACGGTGACACCTTAGGGTGGTCCTGTCAACGCTAAAATTCCAGTATTAAATTATGGTAAAGAATGGCCCTTCAGTATATTTTACTGTCAAGATCTATATGTCTTCTGAGAAATACAATAAGTTGTAATCCTAGAAGAAACTTACCTCACAGAACAGATTTTTTCACATATAATCCAATTCTAACAAATACTAAGAATTGCAAAAGCAAAAGTTGAAATCAACAATTTTGTTTGGCAAATAGAACCCATACTCTTAATATATAAATATATTGATCACCTTCAAATAAGAGATACTTTTTTACATGAAATAGTAATTTGTTTGAGCTCTGCAAAACATCAACATACTTTGTTTCTTTAGGTTATCACAAAAGAAAATATCTTCATCCCACAAAAGCTGGGTGCTGTAAAATTGTAAATTGTAAAATTTGAGATGTTATTTACTATGTGTTTTTTTCTTCAATTAGATACTACCTTTCAGAATGCATTTACAGAAGCCAGTAATATGACAAAGAGAATAAGAATGAGAAAAATATTTGTCATGGTATAGGGTAAGAGAGTGTACTGGTGTTAAATGATATGCTCTTCATTTTACACTTCTAAACCTAATTTTTGCCCATTCTGCACTATACTGTGGGTTAAGAAATAGAGTTTAGGATTGAGAAGATCTAGTCTGTCCAGGTCATTATGCCCTCGAAATTCTTTAGTGGGATTTTATACTATAAAATCCAGAAGAGGGTCTGTGCATCTTCATTAAAAAAAGAACTTTTAGAATTAAAGGGAGGTGTCAGAGAAGATAAGAGATACAGAATTATCTTATTTTTTAAGGTCTTTCTTGTCTTGATTTTAATCTGTCTTTCCTCAGTAGCAATGACTAAATAACTCTCAAAGCATTTTCTGATAAAGGTTCTGTTTCTAGGGAAAACACAGCAGAACAAGTGCTTGCAAATGAGTGACAAGATCCCAATGAGACTGTCTTCCTAGAAACGGAAAAAATCTTCAAGTTCCACAGCTAAAGAACAGCCACTGTATGAAGATTAAAAAAAAAACTAGTTTGTCTGTTTGCTGGAACTTTGTTGCCATTTTGGTGGGGATTACAAAGGTTTTCCATACACAGCTTTACAAGTAATTTCTAGCTATTCAGATTTTTATTAGTATACTGAAACGCAACTTCAAAAAATCTGCAAGCTAGCAGACAATTTTAACTACAGCAACAATACACATTAGTAAATTTTAGATACACAGCACACCATCGCTATTAGTAAAGTACAATTACTTGGCATTAATAGCTGTAAGTTCTATATTATTAATTATTTTACTGTATATGAAGAGAGTTTTAAACTAAAGTTGCTGGGGGAGGGGAACCTCAATCCATCCCACTTCTACCATTCTGATGCCAGTGCCAGCAATAGATGCCCAGAGCCTGGAGAGGGATCACAGGTCAGCAGGAGAGCACCTGAAGCGAAGCACAAAGGAATTCCAGACACTCCAGCCAGTAAGTCAGCTTCATCAGGGGCCCAACTTAAATGCCTCTGTGTGAACACTCATAGCATGGGGAATAAACAAGAGGAGTTAGAGACATGCACATGTCAGCAGGGCTATGATTGTACTGGCATTACAGAGATGTGGTGAGATGGCTCCTACGATTGAAGTGTTGGAATGGACAGATACAGGTTCTGTTGGAAAGACAGGCAGGGGACATGAGGAGGGGGTGTTGCCCTCTATGTCAATGATCAGTTGGAGTGCATGGAGCTCTGACTGAGGATGGATGAGGAGATGACTGACAGTTTACGGGTCAGGATCAAAGGGAGGGTAGGGACAGGTGACATTATAGTGGGGGACTGCTACAGGCCATCCAGTCAGGAAGCCCTCTATAGACAGATAGGAGCAGCCTCATGTTCACAAGCCCTGGCCTCATGGGGGATTTGAACTACCCCTGTTGGATATCTGTTGGAGGCACAACAGAGAAGGGCATAAGCAACACAGGAGGTTCCTGGAATACATTGATGATCACTTCCTTCTCCAAGTGATAGAGCAGCCAACAAGGAGAGGTGCTATGCTGGATGTTGTTCTCACCAATAGGGAGAGGTTGGTGGGGAATGTGAAGTTCAACGGCAGCCTTGGCTGCAGTGACCATGAAATGGTGATGTTCAAGATCCTTAGGGCAGCGAGGAGGGTGCACAGCAAGTTCACTACCCTGGAATTCAGGAGAGCAGACTTCGGCCTCTTCTGGGAGCTGCTT
>NW_009630835.1:49499-65244 GCF_000690535.1 Cariama cristata | reverse complement strand
GGGTGGGGAGATGGCCTCTCCGCATCATCCATTATCGACTGCAAAATTCCCAGGAGCCTGGAAACATCACTTTGCGTTGTGTGCCAGGAGCTGGGCCTGCCCTTCCCTCCTGACGTGTCTGCTCAGTGTCCGGCTTCGTCTGCACTATTGACAGGAGAATTAAGGTCCGCTTGCAGTTCGGTACTTGGCACGGTGTGAGGAATTCTCTACCCAGGGAGCTGCGAGTGGACTGGGCAGTATGTCTCCTGTCTCCGTTTAGTTATTGAAAAGTAGCAAGGCATCGAAAAGAGCTGTGTAATGATGGCTGGGAAAATGAGATTAGTCTCTTTCTAGAAGGAACAGCCTTGATAGAGCAGTGCCAACACTTCTTTTTGTGCTTAGGATGGGACTAAAGCAATCAAAGAGCTCAATATCTGTTCGTGTGTGTCAGTGAGGTAGGCTGAAATGCTCTGAGGGTAACAAGAACTGGCAGCGTAACCTATTTCTGTGTGAACTATAAAATCCGGTACGTAGAATGGAATTGGTGGAAGTAATTGATCCAGATTTTCTTTTCCTTCTGCCTTTGGGTTAGAGTCAAGCTGCTTAAGAGGGCTTTCTGGTGTGCCCACCCTTGCCTTTGCTGTTCCGCTAAATGTAAGCTGTTCTCCGCATTGAAGCATAGACAGTTTTGATCTAAGAAAGTCTGTGTTTAAGCTACCCCTTTTCTTGGAGTCTTCCAAAACTGTTGTTGACCCCATCGCCTGTCAGCAGCTCTGTTGCAGGTATTAAGTTCAGCTAGGATGGCAGCCAAGCAGTTGCCACTGCAACTAATGTCGTCAGAGAACAGTGTTTATCTGTGGCTGACTGAAGCCTGATTTTGAACACGCCATATACAATAATCTCAATGATTTGTCCGGTTTATGTTCCTTCTACTCCAGGGAGTTCTGCTGAATAACATTGCCGTGAACAAACCCGTTTCAGTTGGAAAGTTAGATAAACCGCTCTGTGCTTGCTAGGTTGACGGTTCGTCTGATTCACTCACCATATCTCTTGTGTTTCTGGTTAATCTTAAAAAGTATTTTAATTAGCTAGTCATCTCTGCCCTTGAAGTGTTAACGCTGGTCTGTAAGAGTGTGGCTGGCTGTGGGATGCGAAGCAGGATGGCTTTCAGGTTCTCGGTCTTGCAGTCAGGTAAAGGCTTTGCATACTCCTTGCCTTAGTTCTGCTTATTCACCTCCAGCTTAAAACCGTGATTCACGTGAGTTGCATTTCCTTACTGGGCTCCTAGAAAGGCGCACGGATGTATTTCATGCATACAAACTTAATATGGACTAATGGAGAGCTGGGTGATGTTATTGCTGAGTGATGGGACAGTTTGTGTGTCCTGTGCATTAGCATACCAGCAAGGAGTTGGGCTGATGGGTGCTGATCTAAGCTTTTTGTCCCCCGTGAGCAGTACCTCTCCCTAGGTAGGTGTCTGTTAAAGCTGTGATGCAACGCTAAATCTTCTCTCTGAGAGGTGTTTATAAGATAGAGATGGCCTGGAAAGCCCCGACCTGCTGAAAAGAACTGAAGAGGTTAAAATTGAGTTCACTGAATCTGAAAGTAGGTAGGGTGTAAGCAGATAACGACTGCCTCTAAAAGCAGTTGCACTTGTTTACTTTGCCTCGGACATGTACTTTAGCCTGGTTTATAATATCTCTGCTATTAGTATTTATATCTGAGGAGAAGTGAACTTTCTTCTGCAAACTGGCCCAGAGAGCAGTGAAATGTCTAGGTACACAAGAACCTACCAACCGCTTCTGCAACAATGGGTGCGGCATAATCAAAAGAGAAAACTGTAATTCGGTAATACTAGAATGCACGGCGTAAACTGATGCTGCCAGGCTTCGGCTAGTCTTAGGTCTCAAATAATTGTTGATGACTTCCTTTTCTGGGATCTCACAGAAATTGTACAGGATATTTAGTCATTAACTTGGGTGGTGTAATTTGATGCCATAAATTTATGAGATTAGATGTCTGCTTTAGTGGGCAGAAAACGAGGTGTGTGTGAGGAGGAAGCTCTCTCCTTTCACACTTTCTAGGAGTCCCAGGCAGCGTGCATGCAGCACTTGTCACCTTGGGTTAAAGAGCAAAGTATCATCTGTCAAAGGAGAGGTTTTACTTGTGACAGTGCTGTCCCATTTGAAAACTGCTTTGCCTGAATTTGCTTTTGTGGCTTTTACCAGAATGCAGTCCCTCTCTTCAGTGGTGGAGAAGTAAGATATAAACAGCATTAAGTGTGGATGTTTGAACAGACTCTTTTTTTTTAATATCTCTTGCAGAGCAAAGAGTGGAAGATGTACGACTGATTCGAGACCAGCATCCGACTAAAATACCAGTAAGTCCGGTTCTTTTAATTTTTCACTTCAATTTCCAGTCTCATGTTCTTTTTAGGAGTTAGAAACCTGTAAAAGAGCTGTCCTGATGAGACCGAATTAAAATTTGGCCGTTCAGGGTCTTTAAGCCTGGATTTCAGAAACGCTGTCAAACTAGTGGCCAGCAGTCAGTGTGGTAGAGCAAGGTGCTAGCTGGGGACTGGAGGAAATGGGATTTCCTGTGTATTGCACTTGCGTGTTGTAACTTCAAAGAAAACCACACCCTGGCTGAGCTCTGAGATTCTCCTCAGTGTTCAGCTCTTCTCATCTCAGTGTTTTTCTTCTCCAAAAGAAGAGTCTGCAGAGGCTGACCAGGAAGAATACAGAGTAACGTAGAGACAGATGTGGCTGTCATCATCAATCTGTGCTGCGAAAGACAGAAATGCTTGCCTTCCGGGAAATGGGCCTGTGCTTGAGGTCTCCAGAAATGCTGCTTTGCTGTCAGACCCCTCCACCTCACCTCAAAAGAGGAGATCAGCCCTCACCTTGTCACTCTTCTTTAGCTAGTCAGCTCCAAATGCTGCCTGAATTTTTATTTTCTTTTATTTATGGCATCCTCAAGGTTACAAATGCAAAGCAAAGCAAAAAGCGTGGATCGTGTTCTATTGATGATGAGTTCTTCACAGCTGGTGGGCTTTCCGTGACCGCTGTCCCCGCAGTAAGCAATAAATGCAGCCGTCCTTACGGCCGTTTGGTGGAACAGGGAAGGTCTTAGGAGATCTTGTGGGGCAGAAGAGAGAACTTAATTAGATGCCTCAGCCTTCGGTTCTCAGCGATGAGAGCTGATGATTCCTGTGAGTGGAAATTCTTCTGTGAGCAAACTGCAGTTGCAGTGCAAGTTCATTAACAGAAGCAGTTGTTGTCTCCATGTCAAATAGAAACCGAAAGGTTTTCAGCTTTCCTTTAGGTTTAAAGTACTTCGTCTCGAGGCTGCTGCTGCAGTTTTACTGTGCTGTTGGGCATGGGAACAAGTAATATTTTATAGCAGAGATTTTATGACTTTTCTGGAATGTGCAGTTTTCCCAAAAGGCCCTTTCCTAACAAATCTGTTTCCTGACAGAAGATTGCCTTTTCACCCACCTTTCACAGATCACTTAGCCGTAGGCCCCAAGCTCTGTGACCACAGATTGAAAGCCATTGATTTATAGCAAAGCTCTCATTTTAAGTCATCTGTGGACATATTACTGGCAAAAATTCAGAGGCACCTAAGCAACTTGCTGAAGATGCAGTGATGCAAACTCCCAGCTATGGCAGAGGCGTGCAGGCTTGCTGTGGTTGCCTGTCCATGTCCTAGCTTGAGTCACTGCCTCATTATTATCATTAGCAGTTCTGGATGAAATAAGACGGCAACGTCACGCTAGATGGTAAATCCCTCCTGTGCTGTCAACATCCTTCATTTTGCTGTTGGAAATATTATCTATTGGTTATAGACTGCCTTTTAAATTTTTTTTTTTTTTCCAGAATGAGCCAGCATTTATTTCAATTGGTGTAAGGAAGTCTTTCTCTGGTATAATTAAATTGGCTCAATGTCTCTTCACCTGTGCAGCTTTTGAGTATCGACACAGCCAGACCCTGTGAGCATGGAAATGATCCAAGTGAATGGTGTCACGTAGCTACCGTTGAATTAAAAACAACAAAACCCACATGGCTGTGGAAACAGGAGCACACGAATTCTGAGATCATTTCTTAAAAGCAGGAACTATATACAGTTGCTGGGCAGGGTGCTACTTAAATTGGCAAATCTGCAATTTCCTCATGAATTAAGTAGTTACTACATAACAATCTTGACAGATTTGCTGGTTCCTAAGCATGCTGTCTTGAGCTTAGGGAGGAGGAAATTCTCTCCTTTGAGGCTTTATACCCTTCGAAAGTAGCTTTCTCTCATGCATTAGAGTAACCATGGAAGGTGAATGGATCAGCATACTAATCTGGAGGTGTAGTTCCTAGAAAGAGAGGGCCTGAAACTGGAGAAATTCTAGTGAAAACTGCTTGAGTTTGCAGACTTCCGCAGCAGCCCAAGCCCCTAGTCAGCTGCTGTAATGTGTTAGAGGGAAGTGTGCTTTATCTTTTCTTGGATTTCCTTGTTGCTGGGTAATTCAGTGCTGGATTAAATGATTCCAGCAAGTGAACAGTTCAAAAAGTGCACTGAAGCTGTGGATGTGTGCTGTTAAATCCCTGTTTGTTACCCCTTCGTACAGTGACTCTTGCAAGCAGAACAAGAGGAGCACATGAAGATAATTATAATTGTTCCCCTTCAGATTCAAGATGCTGCATTCACAACTGAAGGGGAATGGAGTTTAGCATAAATGCTTGTACTTTGCTGTGTTTAAAATGGAGGGGGGAGATGAGGGCACCAGACACCGTTTCTTTCACATCTTCTGCTCCTTTCTTTTTGTGTTTCTTCTTAGGTGATCATTGAAAGGTACAAGGGAGAGAAGCAGCTTCCAGTTTTGGATAAGACCAAGTTCTTGGTGCCAGATCACGTCAACATGAGCGAGCTAATCAAAATTATCAGGTAGTATGCTGTGTTTTCAGTGTAAGCTACATCAACCTAAGATTATCATTATTTGTTAATTCCCCACCTGGTGTATGCATTTGGGAGCTCTTTAAATGGAAAATTCATCTAATGAGCGCTTGGTATCATCACTAGGACAAATTCATGAGAGGCTACTTTTCCTTTGGCTTTGCTGGGAAGAAAAACTCCGAAAAAAGCTGAACTGTTAGTCTGCTTTCAAGAGAAATAACTGGTTCCCAGAGATGTAAGGAGGCAGACTGGTGCCGTGAATCCCTGTCTAACATGGGTGTTTCTGACCCAGGGCTCCAGCGCTTCCTGCTTGGCGATTTTTAGGATGCCTTCTCGGTGTTCTGCCTGGGAGTCCCTCTCCGGAGTGCCTGCCTCTTCCCACTCACTGGAGGGGGAGTTTGGGCTCATAGCCAGAGCTCTGAGCTGTTGCTTGGGGTTGATGTTGGCATCCTTTGATCGTGAAATGGGGTTTCCCTCAATGACAGCATTGAGGCCTGAAAAAAACCCACGTTCAGACCGGTGTCTTTTTGTCCCAGCTGTTTGCGCAGACCGTGGCTTGAGTACTGCTCCGGTCTGGTGCTTGAGCTTTGCTTACAAGAAAAGGCAAAGGGGAAATAGCCGTGGAGTGGAAGTTGTGTGGTCTAAAACTGTGGTCAGAAATTCTGCTAGAAGTGCATTTCCCCTGGCTTAGAAAGAGTATGTGATTAGTGAGAGTTCTCAAGTGGTAAACTTGGAAGTTACTAGCAAGCCAGAGTTTGGGTTTTGTTGGTTGCAGTGTAGCAGGGAGCTGTGGTTCGTGGAGGCCACAAGCTGTAAAAACTGAGAGTTGTCCCGCGTGTCCAAACAATTCCCTGCCTCCGAGGCTTGTTCAAAAACTCTGTCGCAAGCAAATTCCAGCTCTTACATGAGTAAGAAAGTGGGATACGGTTTTGGAAGCAGGAACCAGATTGCTCAAGTCTTCCAGAATTTCTCATGAACATTAAAGGCCCTGGGCAAAAAGGTTAACAGCAAGCTGAAGGATTTTTTTCCCACCTTTTTTCTCCAGCTTTATTGTTAATAGATGACTTGGTACCAGCTGGACTTGGTCCTCAGCCAGTTCCTCTTGTGCATAGCAAAGCCTGTCCTTCCCAGCCCTCAGATAGCTGCTGCCTTCCCTCAGCCTGCTGTCTGTGGAGCGATTAGAGCTTGGTTTTGGAAGGGTCCCTTTCCAGAGCCGTGGCTGGGAGGCTAAATAAATCCTTGTTTCCAGCCACTGCTGCCCCTCAGCAGCGAGCAGAAGCGGCAGGAAGCTCTTCTGATCTGTTGTTCCTTCCTTCTTTCTTTGATTGCATCTCCAAATACCTGAGTGCCTGTTGCTTAGTCGGTTTATGAAGTAGTAAGTGATCTCCTCTCTGCAAACCCACTTTCCAGTAGGCAGGTTAGCAGAAAGACCTATTTCCCCCCAGCCGGAACGAACGATCCGAGGGAAACCCCAAAGTTAGATGTTTACTGTCAGTGTGGGAAGTCTGTCGCGCTCTGCCCTTCTCATGGTGCTTCTCCTGGGAGAGAGGCGAAGAGGGGGAAAGGTGCTCCAAAGGTTAAACGCAGGCTGTTACAGAGCTGGTGACAAAGTGAGTTTAAAAGGTCCAGGGCCTTCGCGTGGGAGCTCTGCCCATCCTCCCTCCCCGTCTTCACACGGATCTCTCCAGATCAGAGAGAGTTTTACATTTCCAGTGAGAAGCATAAGGTACTGGCAAGAAGTACCTCTTCCTTTTCGCTTCAGTTTAACGCCCTTCCGGAGCGTAGCTTTCCCAGCGAAGGAAGGGCTTCTGTCAGTGGGTGTATCTGACTGGACCTAGTAGATGAACTTTGGGGTGGGAAGGAAATGCCTTCTCCAGTGGCAGGGCTGCTTTGGGTGGGCACATCGTACTGCTGTCGGTGGTGGAGGACTTCTGGTTTGCCATCTGTCCTAAAGCCTTCGTTAACGTGAGTGGAAATGCGTAGTTCATCACTGTCAAACTCCTTCCCCCCCTCCGCTCCCCCAACCTCTCCCCAACAGGCGACGCCTGCAGCTGAACTCCAACCAGGCCTTCTTCCTCCTGGTGAACGGACACAGCATGGTGAGCGTTTCCACACCCATATCCGAGGTGTACGAGAGCGAGAAGGACGAGGATGGGTTCCTGTACATGGTGTACGCCTCTCAGGAGACTTTCGGAGTGCGATCTTCCGTCTAAGACACGCAAGCGGCTTCTAGCCTAGGATTTTGGGTTACCCTTGGCCATCACCCCCACTCTTCCCCACACGCACCCCAGGGAAAGAAACGGATGTCACCTACGCTCTCAGTACCTTAGCATAGTCTTGCTTTAGCAGGTGTCTCATCTTACCTTGCCTTGTTTGTGACTATTAAACAGTACAGACGAGCACCTCCAGCTTTGAAACCTGCTGTAATATTCCACACAGGCACATTTACATTTCTGGACTTTGTGAACGGAACCCAGTTGTGCATGTGACAGTTACAAATAAAGGGACACTTGGTTGACTTCTAACAAACAAACAGGCACCAGGGAGGAGCTGAAGTGTTTTGCGTGACAGTTTTCTGGAAAATCTCCCTATGATACCTTAAAGCTTTTTTTTTTTCCTTTTTTTTTAAATGGGAAAGCTTCTCATGAGAGCAAGTATGTTTTAATGTTCCAAAGCGGAGCTTGGTCTTCTGCAGCTTGGTCAGACTCGTGCCAGTGCTGCAGTGAGTTACGGCAAGCGCTGGGGGTGAGCCGGGGGAGTACAACTCTTTCTGTCTCCGGTTTTTGAGGCACCACAACCTTAGGAGCAGTGCCAGTTTCTGAAATACTCATACCAAACACCACAGCTTTATTGTAGTTTTAGGAAGTGTTTAACTGTAAAATACACACCTGGACAGGTAACCTTGAAATAAACTCCAGTCTGTTACGAATTTCCAATCCCTGTGTGTTCAGTGAAACACCGTTGTCCATATGAGCTCGTTTCCAAAAGCTCATCCCCCCTAGCCCGGAGGTTTGCCGTTCCCGTGCCCGGCAGAGAGTCTGCTGGGAGAAGGTAGTGGAGGGTCCCGGGGCTGCGTGCCTCCGGCCGCGGAGCCGGACAGTGCAATCCGAGACACGAGCGGTGCCCGTATCGCTCCCCATGTTGGGAGTGCCGCCCGTCCTCGCCGTCTCCATCTGCTCGGCAGGGCGGCCGCCTTCAAGCCCTGCGACGCAAGCGGGCGAACGGCTTTGTTGTACGCACCTCCGTACCGAGCGCTGGCCTCGGGATGTGCCGCAGGAATTACCGACCCACGCTGCCTAACCCGTCTGTCACTTGTTTTGCATGTTACCGCCGGGGTAGGGGGGAGGTCAGGGAGAACTGCTTTTACAAGCAGCTCACGTCCAGGAGTTGCTGTCGAGAGTTGATGAACAAATTATTTTATTTTTTCTTTTATTTCCATCACTGAAGTCTCCTGCCACTCGCACGGGGTTTGGCAGATCTTGGCGTTACTACTGTCCTGAGCAGGGAGGCAGCCTGTGCTGAGGAAAGGTATCGTAGGACCTGTGTTTTTCCTCTAGAGTCGTTGTCAAGTGAAGCGTAGCAGGATGAGATTACTCTTGTATATTATGTGTCTGTGACCTAACTACATCTCTTACTGGAAGCTAACTTAACTATAACGGGGGGAAAAAGAAGCAATACTACTGCGTCTTGGCACTCTAGCTCAACGAGGTGTACCGTTTGTACCTACCTACACCTCTTTGCATGCATCTCGTTCACAATGCTTACTTCAGATTTTTTTATTGTTGTGTTTTTACTCCAACGTAAACTTTTCAATGCAGCTTGTTCTATGTTTAGTTTTGTTCGTGTAAGAAATTGTTTAACTCATAACTGACAACCATACTTGTAATTACGATGTGATTGACTGATATTCCTGTACAAATGTTGCTTTTTTAAAATTAATACAGTGCTGATATGGATGGATTACATCCCAACTTAATTATGGCTTGCGTGGTTATTTCTAGACAGCTTGCTTAAATCGAACCTCTGTGGGGAAGGGCACGGAGGGGTCTGTTCCACCCGCTTTGGGACACACAAGGGGCGAACCAGGTCCTGCTGCCGGTGGCGAGGCGCTTGTACTGAACCCTGTGATACTGATCATCGTTAACAACTGGGCGAGGAAGCTACCACTCTCCGGAAGGAGGAATTTTCGGGTGTCACCGCCCTGTAGAACCGTTCCGTAGGCGGGTATGGACCGGGGCGCGCTCGCCCGCGGATGGGCTTCCATATCCCCATTGTGTCTCTGCTCCAGCTCAACCAGCCTCTCCCTCGTGGCTTCAGAATCCCGGTGCTCTCACCAGGAGGACTCTGCTCGTCGGGGATGACCCCAGGCACCGGCCACAAAAGGTTTAAAGATTCCTTTTGCTTCCCTGACCTGTGGCTTCGACTGCTGAGGTAGCCTGCGTGAGGGGCGAGCCGAGGTGGCCAAGCGGAGCCTGGAGGCTCAGCCGCTGCCTTCCTGCAGAACAGGGCACAGAGCTTCCCGGCTCCTCCTTCCCTGTGAAATGGGGTAGGGGATCGGGTGGGCAGCTCTCGGTGACAAAGAGCAAACGCAAACCCTCTCAGAGCAGCTCGGCTTCCTTGGCTCAGGCGGGAGCCGAGTCCACGAGAGGAGAGCAATCACAAGCGCTGTAATAGATCCCTGATTCACGAGCACTTAAATGTCTGTGGGTGGAGAAACAGAAAAAGAATTAAAAAAAAAAGTCCCTGGTAACTGCCAAGCTGGAGAAGCGCCACCCCGCCCCAGAAGAAGCCCCTTTAAATTAAAAGAAATGCAGAGGGATTCTGTTTAACTCTTTATTTTCCATACATTAAATTTACTCAGATAAAAACATTCTAAAAATGTACAATTTTACTTTTAACAAAGTATAATAAAACATAAAAATCCCAATACCAGAATACTTGACATTTACAATTCAAAATCAAATTAGCTGAATATTAAATATTTACAAAACTATTTAAAATATTTATAAAGTTACATGCACAATTTGTAATACTAGAATTGACTGAAGTAAAAGAAATGGCTCAAACGGGAGCAGGAGTTTCCTTCAATTCCTAGTGGAAAGTTATGTCCAAGAGAAGCTGTTAATCTGCACTTGAAAACACACAGGATTTGCTTTCTGCTTCAGTACCAACGCGTTTCTTGCTTACGTTAAGAAAAGTGTAAGAGCGTGAACGGGTAGTTCCAAGGGTTTATTACACGAGATGTCACGGGGAGGGGGCAGGGGGGGGCCTCGACCAGCGCAAGCCTTTTCCAGGCTCTTGCAGGTGCTCAGTTACGTGGGTTTCTGTCCAGATTTGCCCACCTCCACCTCCTCTAACAGCGTTCTGGACTGCCCCGAATCCACAGCTCCCGGTGTCCGTGACCTCCAGTAAACAAACAGACGGCTAACCCCTATGCAGGGCTTTCCGATGATATCATTTTTATTTTGGGGAGGAGTGTCACTCTGCCAAATTCCACAGACCACATTTAATTTTTGAGTACCTTCACCCCCAGCGAGAAATAGCATGAAACAGAATTTTGGGTAATGGTAAAGGTCCAGTGTGAGACCGTTATTTTCGGAAGTCTGGCGCTTAATTTGCCAAGATTTACTGACAGTGGTATGGAAAACTTTCAGATAAAGTGGAGTGTGACATGCTGTTTTACGGAAAAGTATTGTGGAACTCTCTGATCAATACCTCGCTTGCTAAAATGAGGCTTCCCTCTTCGCTCTCCTGCTGTTTAGCGTCGAGCCTGGCATATTTATTAATGCTTAATTTGCAGACTGCCAGTGTGAGGAGGAGTTTGCTGGAAATTCCATCCTATTTCGAGTATTTCCATCGCCAACACTCCCAAATGGAAAACACTTCTGAAACTGCACCGCACGTCGCTCACTCCCCCGAGGGAAGACTCATCGCTAACTTCTCCGTGCCCCTGCAGGGAGATGACTTGGGATTCCCTCCCGTCTTACACTTAAAAATCATTTCTATTCCACAGTGAAATCCATTTTGAGAACGAATTCTTTTTATACTTTTAGGACAAAGATAGGAATAAATAGCATTCTTTGAAATCTCCATCTTTCAATGTATAAAAATAGGTTTTAAGAACAGGTTTTTTCAGCCAGTGAAGCTGGAACTACTATTCTAAAACAAGCTGCCTTACGTTTCGGGGGTAAAAAGATGGATTTGTGCCTTTTAAAAACGGATTAAGGATTATTTTACGGAACTAAAGTGCTCTGTTCGGACTTACCAACTTTGGTTGTTCTTGGTACAAAGTGGGCAGCGTTCACTAGCAGATCTGAAGCCACAACTCGCTCTGATTTAGGGAAGGCTCTGCAATTGCTGCTGGCTCATCAAACAGTTCTCTATTAATGACACTCGTGTTGCTTTAAGGTACTCAAAGACTTCTGAATTTGAACTTACTCTAAAACCAGACTTCACCATTTAAAACTGTTACCTAAAAGTACACATAAGCCACTTTAAGAAACATCAGCCTTAACTTTACACAAAGGAAACAATCCCAAAGAAAGCTCTGAAGAAAGGAATGAAACAGTCTGCTGGACAGAAATTCTGGTTTACAGTCCTTTTGTTACGGTTCCGACTCTGTGATGAAGATCAGACGAGACTCTGGGCCCAGCCTTGGGCATTAAAACAAAATGCGACTGGTACAGAAATTTTTTTTTTGCTGTTGATTTTCGCTATTTTGAGAGGGTTTTTAACACTTGTGTGTGTGTTGAAATACAGTTTATTTAAATACAATTCAGTTTTAAAATATTGTTTAAAAAAAGTGGAGGAAAAAAAAAAAAGTTAAGGTTTGGCTTTCAGCACATGTTCCAGGCCACTGGAGAGACCCTCAAAGCTGTGAATAGTAAACATCGTCACTGAAAACTGCGCGCTTCCTTCAGCGTAATACAGTATGACAGATTGTTCCTACCATTGTCTCAAGCTCATTAAGGCAAAGTAAATTGCATTGTCAGTTGTCATCACGTTAGTGTTGTAGGTCTGAAGGTTGGGCGTTACAATACCGGTAAGCTCCTCAAACGCAGGCAGAGCGAACAGAAGCGTTTTGAGAGTGTGTGCAATACTGCGGGGAGTGTGAGCTGGGCTGAGAACACACAAATCTGAATATTATTTTTTTTTTTCATTGCATAGGAATAAAAAAATTTTTCTTTTTTTTTTTGAAACCAAACACTATGCAAATTTAGATTTTGGTTTCCACTGAGCCAAATCCGCTCTGAGCTGCAGATCGCTACCTGGACTGAGTTTGGTTGCTGGCCATCTCACGGTACCGTCCCTCCCCGGTGCTGCTCATTTATCCCGCTTGCCTCCCCGGCGAGGCTGCCGACCGCCCTCTGAGACGGCGGGACGGAAGGAGAGCCCAGAACATTTCTTTCCTATGAACACGGTCCAGGAAGGTCTCGACTGTCAAAGCTACCACATCACCCCCTCACGCTGACGTTTCATTGCTGAGGCCCGATCTCCTCGGGGCAGCTCTGCACCACTTCAAAACCTCCTTCTTCAAAACCTCGGATCTGACTTCCCTCGCTTCCAAGCGAAAGTCAGCTGCGCCACTACACAGACTATTCATCCTGGTGTGGTTTAAATTGGTGTAAGAAATACCTCCAAGTGTAAACAAGGCTTCAGACTTTAAAGGTGTCTTCCAAATTGCAGTATGCAAAGATCTCTATGTCAGACATTTTAAAGAGAAGGCCTCACCCATTTAGTGCCATCAAATTCCTTGGGTGAGCCGTGAGGATTAGTATCTTCTTTAAACCAGACAGGACCAAACTGTTTCAAATTAGCAGTTCAAGATTTGTTTGGCTTCCTCTCAAGTCCTAATTTAGATTTGTCACCCACAAATTATGTACGCTAAGTAGTTAACACCAAAGCTAGTCATCTACAATCTACTGCAACGAAGGAGGCTGACAATAAATCCTTCAAAGTCTTGATAATAATGAAGTTTACTACCTTTTACATGTTTGACTTCTACCACTTCTGAATCCTGTAGCAAAAGCCTTGGGGTAGGAGTCAAAGGGGTTTTTTTATATAAAGTAAAGCAAAAGCTTACAAACTCTGCCTCCAGAGTTTTGTTCTTTTTTTTTTTTTTTTTTTTTTAGGATGGTTTAAAATTCATTTACAAAAGCAGAATAATAAGGTTTCTGTGAAAGAGACCTATATACAGTAACAGGACGTAAAGGTTGTTTTCTGTATTACAGGAAAATATCCTTGAAGCCTTTATGACTGAAGTCTCTGGGACTTGGACCCTTGGAAACTAAGTTTATTCCACCGCTGGGAACCCAGCACTAGCTAGTCTTAAGTGAGACAACGAAGCACAGGTTTGTTTCCAGAAGGAACCGAAACTGCCGTGTGTGTTCTTTTGGAAGGGAAAGGAGAGACTGACTTAAGATTTTTATTGTGTAGTTAATTCACATAGCCTGCTGGTGCCAATTTTTAAAAGTTGGAACTTCTTTGCCTCTTGCACTGGTCTCAGAGTGACACTGTCTGCTAAAAGTGCAGAAAGCTTGAAGAGTTTTACATTCTTCTGTAGTGCAATCCTTAAAAATCCCAGAGATTAGTGCCTGATCACTTTTGAAAAAAAGTAGACATTTTACCTAGCCCAGGGGTGCCAAAGTCCTTCTGGCGAATGGCCACTCCTACCTTCAGCCTCCAGCTTCCCCTTCAGAATGTAGCTGCCCTGGAGTTAGACGTTTCACCTTAGAAAGTCCACGTATGGCAACATTCGCCAGCAAAAAAAGTACGTCGGATGTTGTACTTGCAACAGAAAATGCAGCCGGCCAGCTCCACCATCCATCCAGCACACATCGGTCCTACGACACGGAGTCAGAAGTTCCAACAACAAGATCCAAGCTTGAATTTGGCAATCAAAAATGGGTTTGATGCACCCCTAAGCTAGATTTTCTACCTAGTCTAATAAAGTAAAGCACCTTTGGATTAAAAAATACATTAAGCTTAACAGCAACTGGACGTCTCAGTTTTGTATTTCAATCTCCTTATATCTCCATGGCTTACAGTATTTTCTCGCCAGATGATAAAATATCAGTCTGTGGAGTCAAGACTTTCAGAGGGAGGTGCGTATTTCAGCCTAAACGTACCTGGGGGAGAGGAAACAGAAGAATTAAACAACATCAACCTTCTCACATCCGTCACATCTTAGAACTTTCTAAAACAACCTGCTGCTTATTAGACACCGAACGCAGTTTTGCAGCGTAACGCCAGCTTGCAGCGCCGCGGTGAAGCTGCAGAAGAGGCTGACAGGCGTGGGTCTGCAGCTGGTGGAACTGAAAATCAACGCATGGTTTTACACAGTAAAAGTCACCGGCTTAGATGTAGCTTTAGGGCTGGCAAAAATTCGTTAGGGGTCGTTTAAATGGAAATTTCATTAATGAAATGAAATTCAGCTTAAAAAGGCAGCAGACTATGTTTCTGAAGTCCTCCGAATTAGGACTGATGAGGCAGTGTCACTTCTTCTCCACTGACCACTACCAAAATATTAGCCACAGAAACTCCACTGATGATTTACATTTTAGCACTGCTGTCAATTGCTGCCTCAAAACCAGTCACTTGTTAAACTCTAGTGTTCAAACACTTGAGACCTGGTCTGCACCGTATAAAAACAAATACAGACATAGGCTGTAGACAAGACACAATGTAAAACCGAACACCTCAGTGCTGTTCGCTCCAGTCAAAAGTTTGCATTTCATTTTTTAAGGCCAGACCACAGGCAAATTATCTCAACGCAGTAGGTCAATCAAAATAAAAAAGAAAAACGGGACTAGAAAGTGCTATTGGTAAAGTAACATTTCTGAGTTGTTTCCCACCCGGAATTAGGGATTTCAGCTCCCTCCTGGGAGTTCAGCCTGTGCTGTAACTGTGTGAGCAACATGCCCTACAAAATAATTACAGCAGCAAACCTTCAAGAGCATTTGAACGGTAATTCTTCATTTAGGTTATGATTTAGGGGAGGAAGGGAAAGGGGGAACAGAGATGTTCGGTTTGTAAACTTCCAGGGGAACGTGCAATTATAACCAAAGATGACCTGGATGACAAGGTATAAGCAGCAACAACAATTCTGCTGTAACCCGTCCACAGAAGCTTCCTCTCTCCCTCTCTCCCTCCCTGTGTGCTTCGCCCCTTCCCAGAAACCGGCACAAGCCCCGCCGAGCACCCGGGTCTGGCCCAGGGCCTCACTTGGGCCCTGTCCTCGTGTTGGGTCTGCACAAAACTAAGTTTCATCTTTTGCAAATACAGCTCAAAACCACCAGCTTCCAAGAATGAGGTGGTTTTTTTTTTTTTGCAAGTCAGAAATTAAAAGCGAGGGCACTGCCATCAGACCCCCTCCTGCCCTGGGGGTGCAGCCGTTCCCCCTGGCTAAAGGCAACGTGCTGCGTGTAAGCCACGTCCTGCCTCGGTCCCTCCGCCTGCTTTTTACCTTGTCGATTGAAATCCATGGGAGGCTGTTTGCAGTCCTGAGCTCTGTGACCACTGGCCCCGCAGTTGTAACAGGAGAGATTCCCATTTTTTTTGTGACTTGAACCATTGCTGTTTCCCATCATTCCCTGTGCCTGATACACCCCTGCTGTCCCTGCCATAAAGTTCTGCATTGGCGGTACGGCAAACGTCGACTGCCCGGTCATTACGGAGTCCGGTGCTATACCGCTGTTGTAAGCGGTGTGGACCACGGGGAAAGTCGTGCTGCTGTTGTACTGCTGCGTGTTGATGTAGCCGTTACTACCCAAAGGGTTGAAGGGCAGAAATGGAAAAGGAAACATTGAAGGTCCTGAAAACGGGG
>NW_009630835.1:46817-49317 GCF_000690535.1 Cariama cristata | reverse complement strand
TACTGCTGCTGCTGCTGCTGCTGCTGTAGAAGTTGTTCTCGGCAACAGACGAGAGCGTGGGGCTGGAGCTGGGTGCGGGGCAGCTGGGCAAATTCGCCATGGTGGCAAACGATGTGGAGGGGTGGCTGCTGGAGGAGGCTGCATTACTGTTTGCGCAGAAGCTGCCTTGCATTGGCGCCACTGGCACGCTGCTCATTGCAGAAAAGGCAACTTTGGTGTTGGCTGTGTACAGAGCAGTCCGAGGATTTATTATTGCAGGGGACACCGTTATTTGCATATTACTGGAGCAGGAAGTCTGTCCGGCAATGGCAGAATCAGTAGGAAGAGACGAAGACACCAGGAGTTTGATGGGTGGACGAGCCACGTGGAAGACTGTGCTGGATGTTACAGTGGCAGCAGTACTCGTTTCTACTATTAATCCTGGCTGCTGAGCTGTTTTTATCACTCTGTCCAGAGTCGAAGCATGTACGACTTTGGTTCGAGGACCAAAGTTAATAGTAGATGTGGGCGAGCTGTTCTCAGGAGCCCCTGACAGCACTTGCAAGGGCTGGTGGGGAGAAGAGGCAGACATTACATCCACCACTGTATTTCCAAAGCTCTTTTCCATTTTTATGCTGCCCCTAGGTCCAGGAGAAACTTTATTTCTTTCTTCTAAAGATAAAAGAGAATGCATAGACGATGAAAGTAGCTTCATGTCTGCATTGCCACGGTCTGATTTATGCACTGAATTTAGCATCCGAATGGGGGTGATATGAGTAGAGGCTGCTGACATCATTTGCATTGGCAGAGCGTGGTGGCCGGACGGATTGGAGCCTGCATCGTTCTGCACTGGTAAGACCTGAGCCGTGGGTCTGGCAGAGCTCGAAGTGAAATGATTCAGTAACATCACTGGCTTCTCCTTTTCTGAACCGTCTAAGTGAATCTCTAAACCTAGGGACAGAAACATCTATAAATACAACTGCTTCGTTAGACAAAGCTGGGCGACAGAGGCACCCTCTTTGGTTGTTTCTGCTTACGTCTCTCGTTCTCCTCGGCGCTGTCCGAGCTCTCTTCCCTTGTCTGGATCCCCATGGGGCTGGAAGAAGAGCTGGAATACTCGGAAGAGCTGCCCTCCCGGGGCAGTGGGTGGGCTGGCTGATCCACATCCACTCGCAGCTCTGCAGATAAAGGGTGTGCGAGCAATCAGGGAATGCAAACAAGAGCAGTAACACCTACTTGACAAGACCTAATTACAACTGTTTCACGCCACCATCTAACACACAGCGAGCGATGCTCAAGATCTACAGAGATACGCATCGGCTAAGAAGCAGGAGTCTGGAGGCGTAACAGTCGCTGATGAGTGCAGCTAGCCATCCACATGGAAGCCATGAAGAAGAAACTACTTTTTATTGCACTCCATATACACAGGAATCGGACTTTTTGATTGCTCCCTATTAAGGCAATGGCATTTTGGAAGATAAAGCTTACGACAGGTTGGTGAAAAAGCAGGGTAAGAACGAGCTTGCCTTTGTGCAAGGACATATCCAGCCCTGAGAGCACAACAGGGTCCTCTGCCTCTCCTACTTACCTGCAGCATGGTTGCCACGAATACTCTGGATTGGCCCAACATGCGTCGTAGGGGGAACCCTTGCCACACCGCTGCTGGTAACCGAAGGTGGTGTCGTGGGGTTTAGGCACCGTTTCTCCGATTTTTCTCTATAGGGTGGTGGAGAAACATATTAAGAAACAGAAACTGGCTAAAGCACAACAACAGATAAATCAATTTCTGAATGAAACCAAAGCAGACAAAGCCCACTGAATAATCCACTAAATGTTATGCTAATTTCAAATGGAAACATTTGGAAATCACGTCAATCTTGACCACAGCTTCCTGCCAGCAGTTACATTTGGAATTTGACCATAGCTTCTTGCCAGCAGTTACATTTGGACTATTTGCCATCTGATTACAATACTAATGCTCTTATTTGTACAAGGTAAAACATCACCAAACGGCGACTAAATTCTATCACATTTTATGTAAGCGCATCCTAAACCCAGCCATCCGCACCAAAAGCAAAGAGAAGCCAAATGCAGTCCAAAGATTTCGTTTTGCAAACACGCTCTGGAAAGACTAAGACTGATAAAAAAATGCTGTCAAGGAGCTTTGATAAATGGGCATGGATTTGGATTTTTTAATTGCCCTTTAATTAACTGCAGTAGCTTCAGAATAAACATTTCCCTCTAAGTAGAGATATAAATAATAGGACAACCTCTTGCATCATTTTCCGCTAAGGGCTATTACTATTGCACAGAGCACTGGGCTTCTTTACATCACCTTCACCACATGAAGCTGTGCTCTTCCTGAGACCAGGGTTACCTGCAACAGCCCTGACTTTCAGAGGCTTGTCCCCATACAAAGTGAGAAGTCCAGATCCTGTATGGGTATCATCTGGCAGCCTGCAGCACAGCTCCAGCCGTCGGCAGAGGCCTTGGCCGCCCCGGCCGCCCCCAACGCGCACCC
>NW_009630835.1:0-46800 GCF_000690535.1 Cariama cristata | reverse complement strand
CCCCCCGCCACACTGACTGGAAGCCAAAAAATTGTCAGGTCTGACAAAGAAAAAGTCTTGCTGGGCATCCTGACTTTCTGTGTGCATCACCTGAGCTTGCAAACCCTACAGCTCAGTGGCTTGCTTGCCTGATTCTCTCCTACCCCATGAATCTCAGGTAGGTGGTAAGCCCAAAGTCTAAATGGGCTTTGCACACCCTCTTTAAAATACCTATTACACGAGTTTAAAAAAAACCCTAAGCAACAGTATGTATCTTTTGTAAATTGTTTAAAAAATGTCTCCCTTTTTAGAAGAGCTGTCAAGATGACAGGTGAAGACAGGCATTTACGGTACGACGGGGTTGCCATATCCTTTTAAAACAGAGCTCACAAATTCTTGGCATTTGGTTATCCTTCCCACAACCCTGAACAGGCAACGGTAAACCAGTAAGTACTAAATATTATCCAGTAAGCCCCCATTTCAAGAACTTTTCAAAGTAACTGACAGAACTGCAGAGGAAGGGAGATAAGCATTATCCGTGCTTACAGGTAGGAAGCCCGGTAGGTTTATGGTCTGGAAAGCAAAGACTGTTGTAAAACTTGCATTAAATATTTTATGACCTTAAAAAGACAGTTTCCCTCCCCACTTACTTCTCCAGCTCTAGCTGGGTCTTGAGCTTCTTCTTTGCTCCCATGGTGAGGGATTCAAACTTATTCAGATCTTCCTCAGTAAGACTCAGAAACTTGTAAAGAAAAAACATGTGCTTAGTTTTACAGCCTGAAATATTCTTATTTACATTTTCAGTAAAGATCAATTCTGAAAGGCAACTTTAAAGCCATTTTTTTAACATATGTTAATTCAGAGAAACTCTCTACTCCAGTTTTAAATTACATCATCAGTGTAGAATAAAAGTGCGGGGGACTGGCATGAAAGAAAGAACATCTGTACATTAAATTTAATTAGTTGTGTGCTTACATTAACTAGTCACAATAAAGATGAAGTAATTCATGTACACATTAAAATAGAACTTTGTGCTATAAATGAGTTTAAGGATCTGTTTCCTCTTTAAAAATCACTCTAGTTTTCCTGGTTGTGTCATTTAACACAGAAATCAACGTGCAGTCATCTCATCAGTTTAATTGGAAAATATACTCCAAAAATAAATTTTATAATAAAATATAGACATAGAATATGAAAATCAAGTATATACATTTATAATGTAATGTAATGAAAAGTAAAGCCAGCAAAGTATGCATGATACATGCTTTTTTAAAACACACTAGAATACGCACAGTTTTGCTACTTTATTAAAGAAAAAAACACTATATATTTCCCCTCACATAACAAAGAAAATCAAATCAGAAGACTCTGGTAACAGATTCCAATTAAATACCTACAACATACTATAACCAGCACAAAGCCATCCCAGTTTCGACCTGCCTCAACCCAAGCACCGAGTCCACTGGAGGGCGATCGAGGATAAAAGACAGTAAGAGGGCATGAATTTTACAGATGGAGCTGGGGAAATGCGGTGTAAATATTCTATTTAGATAAAATCCAGCACACATAGGTTATCATTTGTGACTCTCACTACACAAACACATAAGCGATTATTTTTCCACCAGAACTTAATGCAGAAAACAAAAACCTCACATTCACTTGCAGGTATGTGCACATGCTAACGTTCATGTCAGAAGTCCCTGTGAATCTATTTTTTAAAGTAAGGATAACCAAATATTTTTGGAGAAAAATCAATCAAGAAGCAGAAATTAAAAACCCAACAAATTTTACTTATCTATTGCACATCAAAGGGATGAACAGGGAGCCAAAGCAGAGCTTCTAAGACAGCATGTGAGTTGGATCTTAAAGCATTCAGTGAAGAATTCTGAAACAGGCAGCAGCTGTTGAACAGCCCAGGCCCCGGACACAGCACGGATCAAAAATAGAAAGTAGGTTTTCATCAAAATATTATTGCTTCAAGAGAGTGCAAACCTTCACAGCATTTGCCAATGACTTCTGCAATTCTCAACGCAGATGTCTGCAGCCTCTCTCTCCACACTAGAGAATATAAGGATGATTTAAAAGCTGGCTCCCTTCTCTTAATCTACTGTCCTACCTTCTCCATTGTGAGCTGTTTGAAGACAGGATAGTATTTGTGCAACCGCAGTTTCCTGAGCCAGTCTAAGATCCCGTTTTGCTCCTGTGTCTGAGGGGTCTGTGGACTGGAAGACATTAACATGGGTGAAGAAGAGGTGTCCATCTGGGTGCGATAGGCCAGCGATGAGCCGGTACCTCCTGCGTGGGAACAGTGGGGTAGTGCAACGGGAGCAGCAGCCGAGTGCTGAACGTGATTCTGAGAAGACTGAATGCCAGCCACTCCACATATAGGTCTGCAAAATAGCAACAGAATTTGATTTAGCACATTCAATCTGTGTCACCCAGAGTTCAGCTACTACGGCCATACAAATCTACCACTTCCACGATTTCTGGTAAAACCTGCACTGTTTGATCCAAGTTACAGATTTGTAACAGTGCAGTTTATGGCAAATAGTAAGCCTTATCTTCATCTTATGCAAGCCTTATCTTCATCTTAAGCAGAGGTTTCCTTCTGTAATCACAGATAATGTATGTTCTACCACCTCTCTGTGATTTAAAAAAGGTTTGGAGGGAAGGGCCGTGGTTCAGCTTTGCATTATTAAAAAGAAGAAAAGAAGCCCAAATATAATCGTGTGGAAATTTTTTTTACATATGGAAGTGGCAAAATAACCCACAATATTGCTCCCTGGCGGGTTCTGGTTTTTGTTGGAGAACATGAAAATTGCCTCCTAAGAGAGTAAGTTCTGAGTTTGTTAAATCCTAACAAAGGACAAGAGAATTTCTTTCCTTCTTTTCCCAAGGCTGACTTCTACCTCCCTTGGAAGAGGTTTCCTTTCTCCCTCTGAAAGAAAAACCCCCGCTGTACAAGGAAACATTCAAATATACCACAGAGAGAAAAAACCCTTTCAGAGATGCTCTAGTCTCCCTTTGCCCACAGAGACTTATACTAGGGATGACCAGATATGTGCCTACAATTCAGATGATCATTATTCCTTTTGAGTATGTGATTGAGACCATTACAACTTAGGCAGTAAGCAGCGGATCACAAAGAAATCATCCATCAGCCACAGCTCAACATTGAAGTGTTGATGTCAACTAGTAGTTACAGGCTTAACCATTTTGAGAAATGCTGCTTAGAATGTGTGTTCGTAGGTTTTAGCGCCAGCAGGAACACTGCAATCGTCTGATCTCATCTCCCAGATAACACTGGTCAAAAGGTTTCATGGAATCACAGAATCGTTATGGTTGGAAGAGACCTCAAAGATCATCAAGTCCAACCGTATACCTAACGCCACCATGCCCACTAAACCATGTCTCGAAGCGCCACATCTAAATGTTGTTTGTAGACCTCCAGGGATGGTGAGTCCACCACCTCCCTGAGGAGCCTGTTCCAATGCTTAACGACTCTTACAGTGAAGAAATTCTTCCTAATATCCAACCTGAACCTCCCCTGGCGCAACTTGAGACCGTTTCCCTAAATTCTTCCCCAAACATACACACTTCTTAGGACAAGAGAGCCACTGCTGATTTCATAAGCACCAATCATGAAGGTTGTCACAATGTTAGAAAGTCTGGTCCCATGGTAATTTAAATCCTTTATTTTTGAAGCTGAAGTTGAATTCTATCTTCCGTTTCCAGTAATTATCTTATATTTTGACTTGCAAACTGTTACCTAAGCTGTTGTCTTTCTGATTAACTCGCTGCAAAACTTTTCTTCAAGCCATTACCTATACTGAGCTCTTGCAGTTATTATTATATGTTCTCTTAAGGCATATAAAGAATGAACAAATGACAATACCAGGAATGCTAGCAGTACCTTACAGCAATATTCTCACCGTTTGTCTGTTTTGGGCAGACTACGCACTAAGGCTAGGATTTCTTAAAATCTACAGATGAATATGAAAATGTAGATGCAAATAAATCGCCAAGGGGAGACAGATAAATACCTATGTAATGGGGTTTTACAACTAACCAGAACAAATGTAAACAAAATAAATATTTCACCTTCCAGATGTTCCCAGCGTAGTTCCTACTTTATAAAGGGAGGGGTTGCCAGGATCTAAAAACAGGGAACAGAAGTTACAAATGGCATCAGTTTATGAAATGTACATCAGTACAAAAAATTAGTTTTTCAACTTTATTTAAACTTACTTGAACTCTGAAGTTGCTGTGAAGGAGATGAAGTGCTGAAGAACTTTCTAACATGGTCGTTTTTCACCACATGGGAAGGTAATGGTGCCAAATACCTGCATGTTCATCGAAAGCAAGCAAACGCCCCCAGTCTGTTATATTTGATTTGCAGTGGCCTATGCAATCATGATTGTAGACTGTATATGAAATTTTTTAATTGAATTTGAAATTTTGAAACTAAAACATAAAAGACCTTTCAAATTAATAACACCATGCATTTTTGAATCAAAGCAGACTTGAAAAGTATGCATATTCTTATCCTTAATACTACTTAAACACGTTACTGTTGTGTTGTTTTCACGCTGTTTTGTGTTTCAGTAAAGATGCTTAATTTGGGAACACTGAACACCTGTAAGGCAGAAAATGTTCAAATATAAACTTGAACATTTCCTTTCAAATTCATGAACCTGAAGACCATAAAATATAGATATATCTGTTATTTAATTTTCTCCTCTTTGAGATAAACAGCAGATGCAGAGTCTGGCAGTGTGGGGAAAAAGGCTGTAAAACTTAAGTCACATTTCTCCCTGGTATTGCTGTGCCTCTTTTGAGGGAAAAAATGGCAAAATCCTAAAACTTCGTCACATGTAAAGTGTGTTCTATCAACACGATTAAACTTCTCATTGTAATGCAAACTCAACTGCCTTTGCCAAATCCTCTACGATTTGAAAACACCGAAAATTGCTTAAAAATGCGAGCATTTTGACCATATCTTTGTCATTTTTAAAAAGTCTTCGAGTAAAAAAATAATTCAACTATACACACACACACAAATGTGCTCTCCACCTTGAAAAATCACAGTTCGTTTCCTGAATTTTTCAAATATGCAGCACTTAAACAGAACAGCTTCTTTCTCTGCTCCAAAGATAAAACCGTTGCTGTGTAAACGCAGATTGCTGCTCCATTAACCCAGATTTGTAGAGACTGTTGCTAGCTAAACAGCAGCAACAGCAACATGCATTCTCTCTTACCCTCCCTAATTCTCGTCAGTAGGCTGTGATCCTCAAAGCACAGAAGGGATGGTTTGAAATGTTAATGCTGTTTGCCATGAAAAATAATCTAGGTATGCACCTGCTGGCTCTGACTATGGAAAAACAATATCCACTGTGGCTCTGCCAACGGTGGACAAAAGTCTGTCTTGACTTAGGGCAAAAAAGGTGTTTAGCAGAAGCTCTAACAAAAGTTAATTAGTATTTTAACACGTCATTTAATACTTTGCATAGATACAGACAGTAGTAGCTGAGAATAATTTAAGTCCCTCAAATTTTCCTAGCAAAACTATTTCAGTATTTAGAAAGAGAGAACTGCTGTGACCTGCCACAGATGATGATTTTTAAAAGAGTGTTTTAGATTAGATAAGGGCCAGGTGATTTGTGATAATGTGAGGAGGTACTATGTAAGGCTTCAAAAATTTCTTAGCCGTCATGGCTTCCAAAAATTTAATGGCTGTGATATATACATACATACCTACTTTTTTTTAATTAAAGTAAAATAAACACCACGACAACCTAGAAGAACTGAGACAACAAAAAACTCTGTGAAAGGGTAGGGGGGAAAAAAAATCCCACAACCCATCCCTCAACACAGAAGGATGACTATTCAGGCAGCTATTTTCTCCTGGGTTTTGGGGTCGTTTTTTAAAAGCAGTTTTGGCTATTTTTTGAGCCCAAACCAAGCTTCTGCAAAGCCAATGATCCTCTGTTTGTTTTTAACAAGGAATGAGGAAATGTCAGTTCTCCAGGAAGCTTAATACAGAATATTATTACCATCTGTATTTCTGAAGAAAGAATTCCTGAAAAATTCTTATGCACTGGAATTAGTAGAAGATCAAGAAATCTTTTTTAGCATCAGGCTCTAATTTCTTGAAGTAATTTAGAATATGAACATAGTATTTTTATTTCCTGTTTTTTCTTCCACTTGGTGGGAAAAAAGCCAAGTGTCAAGATAAAAAAATCACCACAACAAAAAACTCAGCATACCTAAGGTCCGATTCCAGGTCCATGTGGTTCCGTTCTAGGTAAAATGAATCTGGACCAGCTAGGCAAGGAATGAATTTCTCCAAGTTTTCTTCTGGATACAGCTGAGATAGCTAAAAGTGGAGGATATTACAAATAATAAGTGAAAAGAAGACTTGTTACTCATATGAGATTCAAGGCACAGCAATTTATAAGTCAAACATTTTATGAAATTCAGTCTGCCTGTATTATCTCAGTACATTTTGAAAAATGTCATGGAACAAAATTACATACAGGGACAAAACATCTCTCCGTTTTCAAGTATTTTTCATATCACCTTTACCTTTGAAATAAATTCAGTCACTTCACTGGAAGATTTGGTTACCAACGACACTGAAGAATCAGACCACAGGACCTTAGGAAGTAAAAAGTATTCAGTTTAGTAACTAATAGACAGGGATTAAGTTTGGTTCCAAAAGATCAATAATTGGTATCAAATGTCCCCCACAGTCTGCAAGAAAGTTTGTAACATGTGACATCAATAAGGAAAAACTTTTTCTATGCACAAGTAACTATTATTCAGTCCTCCCTTGCTGCCTGATTCTTGCTGTTATTATACTTAACTATTCCGAATGCTTAAAAAAGCACTTTATAGTTTACACAGCCATTGCACACTGCAGACATCCAGTATTAAGCAACAGACTACTAAGTAATGGAAATTTTTTTTTCTTATTATTGTTAAAGAAAACAGCTGGTTTGTAGAATCGGATGTACAATATGAACAACTCACCACAGCACAACAGTGCCTATTTATAATTAATCAACTCCATATGCCATGCAAAGTTGAAGATGGCAGCAAATCACCCCACTGCAAAAAAAGGCAAAACCTTAGAAATGAAACCTGCAGTTACTGCTCTAGCTACGCTCTTTAGACACCATCTTGTATATGCCCTAGAAAAAGGAAATAGTTCAGTATCTCTTCCCATACGCTTTCTGCATTAAGTCATTACATTCTTAGATACAGAGGCATTTATTGGTTGGTAGATGTTTTGTTTAACTGAGCCACAAGTCAGGATTTCTTGGCACGAAGAACATCGGCGTGAGAGTGGCCAACGATAAATCCCTTCAGACTTAAGATGTCTATTCAAGGCGTTTGGAAGGCATATGGATCTTCGGCAGTTCCATAGGGGAAGAAGCTGGGTTTATGTGTTTTAAGAATCAGGAGGCCATCTTCTCACATGACACTAGTTTCAATGACAACTGAAAACATACACAAAGTTTTTCCAGTCATCAAAATGCTGCCAAAAAGACTGGTGAGAGGAGAGTATTTCAAAATATATTACATAATGGAGGAATTTCCTCTCTGCAGAGCTGTTACACAAAAAGTAACGGGGAAAAAAAAGAAAATAAGAAAGAAAACTTAAGCAGTTTCTGGTTTTACAAAGCCTGTGGGGTTTTTTGTTTGTTTTTTTCTTTTAAAGTTTGTGCATGAGAAATTTCAGAAAATATAGGAGAAATTTCTCTTTCTTTCTAGTTTTGTAATAACCTGACATTTGTTATGACCTACATTTTGCTAACTTGTTGTAATTTTCAATACTTATAAAACAATAATATGAACCGTAAATGCAGGGAACGATAGCATTGTGAAGCGATGCTGAAAACACTGAACTGCTCTATCTATTGACCTTCTATTCCCAAGCTACTAAACAAAACATTTAATAGTTGGGTTTCTAACCCAGCAAAAAGCAATATATTAGCTCAGCTAAACTATGTACTGTTCGTTCTGTTACAAGCTGCCAACTGGTAAAAGTAATTTCTGGTATTTATAGAAAAAATTATAAAAGGAAAAGATGTTTCACAAGACACTAATATGTAACTGGAGTCCAGACAACTGCATACTTCATAAAGATTTTTAAAATCCCTTGAAAAAATCCCTTCTAATATTGATGACATTTGGAGCAATCATGGGATTCAGAAAATTCAGAACATTATCCACGAATCAAGTCACGCAGAGGTTAACGCTGTCGACATCGCAAGAAGATGCCGAACTGATGCTGTATCTTGGGTGGTAGTTTTAAAGAATAACTTTTTCTTTTTGGTAGAAGTTGTAGATCATTGAAATTCTACTGCCCATTTTCTTTCGGGTTCTCCTTTTCTCACCGACTGTTTGGCTGCATTGCCTCATTAAGCAAACCAAAGACATTTTCTGGGCTTTGCATTCTGTATTTTGGAATATGTTGTTCCAACTAGATGGGAGAAAAGCACTTTTTCATTCTTCCTCGCCAGCACCCAGAATCCAGTCTCTTCTATTAACACAAGGTTTCACAGAATGAAGTCATTGCTCTGCAGAAATTGTCAGCAACGACCGAACCTCCAAAAGCTGCGTAAAAACAGGGGGAAGCCGCTTCTCCTAGCAGCTTGTGGCTAACCACCCTCATTCCAAAGAAACTATTCTCACTTCCAGTTTGAATTAGTCTGGCTTCAATTTTCAGACAACAGTTCCTGTTATGCCTTTTTCTGCTAGATTAATGCCCCCTTTACTGTAAAATATTTTCTTCCCTTTGAAAACATTTTTATATGATACTGAAAGTTATCTTTCAGTCAAGTTCTTTTAAGTCTCTCGCTATATGGCATTCTCCTCAAGCCTTGAATAATTTCCATAGCTATTTTCTGTATTCTTCAACACCCCTTGGAAAACCAGTAACGCCTGAACCATATGCCACAGTCTCAGACTCCCCTCAGTGCTGAATGCAAAGATAAACGACCATCCCACCTCTTTTCCCATATGTGCAGCAGTGCTCTAAGAGTCTAAATTCTCATTTGTCCAGATTAAGACTTAAATTCTTTCCAGCTTCTGCATTCCAGCACATAGATAACCATTCGGCAAGTGTGGCATGATATTTTCCCCTAAATATATACTTTGCCACAACTTGCTGCATTAGAGGAAATATTTTTTTTGGCCTGTGTCCCACTTACCAGACAAACTCTGCATCATCCACAAATGTTCATCAACAGCGATTTATCACTACTTCCAAATAATTGATTAAAAAATATGACGACCATCTATCCCAGATGAGCGCCACTAGACCAATTTCTGGGATCTAACAACAAAGTCTGAGAATTTCTTTAACTCCTCCTTAAATATGATCCTCCCTTCTTTCACAGTAAAAAAAACCCAATCACCAAAACTTACCTCAAAGGAATATTCAACGTTTCTTTCATTCTTCTTGTGTGCCAGTCCCTTTAATTCCACTTTTTCAACACTCACTACGAAAAAGCAAAGAGATAAAAAGAATGAGGAGGATATTCTTAAATGCATGCAAAAGTGATGACTCTTCAGTAGCGCCAGGACTTGCTTTGAGAGCATCCCACGAACTTGCGGTGGTGCTTCAGGTGCACAGCTTGGGCTTGCCTCATTTGGCAAACAGGAAGGTTGATACCACTGCTCCGCGATGCTTTAAATTCTAGCCTTAACAAGGCTTCATTTCAACCAGTACCCAAACAATACACTAAATTCTTTATTTCCTCATGGCCTTATCGTATCACTCATCGGTGTAATAACAGACTGCTGCACAAACATGCGTAGATTTATCTTAGTAACATCAAGTTGCAAATACCATCCCTCCGAGGGAAAACTGGCACACAGAGAAATGAAGATGGGCAAAAGCCTCCATGTTTTCAGGGGCTGATTTTGCACGGAGTTCAGTGTGTTTTTACCACTGTGTTGAGATCATGACTCCTCCTTGACTGAAGTTTCACAGAAAATTTCAGCCTCAATTACGGCAATTCAAGTAAGTTGTAAGTAAAAACAGGATCTTACTGTGGAAAGCGTTGAAAAACAGTACAGGTCACTACTTCCATCTCTACTTATGATATGCAGCCTTTAAAGACACGATCTTACGCATCAGATATTGATACGCTAAATTCTTGGAGACTCTCACTTCCCGAGACACACAGATCAGAAATCTCACCATGCTAAACTTTATGAAGATTATTCTACTGATTTTCTATTTCTCTTGCAAATTTCTCCTGCCTTTTGACTGCACGCGTGGGGATACACACACAGATTTTTTCTTATAAAAAGCCAATTTACATTGGCTTAAAAATTCAAAGGCAATTATACTAAACCAAAGTCACTAGAATTTTCCTCCAAGCAACAGGTGCTTGAAGGGTTGCATGCTGTGTATATTGTGTTTTTACTTCGTGGTTCTAAAAAGCAAAAACCAGAGCCCTACCATTTTGTTTCTGGGGAATCACCATTTACAAGATGTTTACCTCTTTTCAAGACTATTTATACACTATATTACCTGTATGACTCAAACCTATGTTTATCACGTGTAACTTCCTCATAACATAACTGCATGACAAAACAGTTCCAATGCAAAAGTCACAGCAACAACATTACAACAGACAACCTGTTTCATAAGGCTCACATCTCCCTATTCCTTACCATCAGACTGCAGCCAAAGCCACCCTATTACTTGTCTGGAGCTTGATTTTCCTCTACCTTAAAACAATCATGACCTGAAGCCTTTATCGTGGCCATTTAAAATTTTTTGCTGTGTCCTGTTCATTTAAAAATATTACAACCTAGATCTTGGCCATTTTAAAGACCTCCTCTTTGGGTCTTATTTATTTGCAGTAAAAATTTTTAGAACTGGCAAGTTTTAAATAGATCTACAGGTGTTTGTGCCTGTCTTTAAAATACGGAATGAACATTCCTTTTATGATCATCTCAACCCTTCCTTCTCCATGTAATTCCCAATTACAATAACATAAATCTCTGAGCTTATGAATAATGTCAATTCATTACTTACTCCTTTCTCCTGCATATTATGCTTTTTGTAGAGACTTGTTCCTCTTAAAGTTTTCAATGGATTCCTCTCACGCTTCTGAAATGATTTTACAGGACTACCACGCTGTTACACCACATGCTGAGCACCACGGGAATAAATCTTCTGCATGCCAGATATTGATGAGCTATCTAGACAGTATGTAGTGGCATGAAGATTTAAACATGCACATGGTTTGGAGGTTTTCTTGCCATTTTATCTACCTCAGTACATTTCTTTAAGAGAATTCAGGGCACCCTTAATTGTGATCACAGTTAAAACATACTGAATATTGATTGGAATGATACGTACTTCAGAATTATAATTAGGAAGAACTTATAAAGTAGATATTGAGGGGAGTATTACCATACTGTAGGTGAAACAGCTGAAGGATGAGCAAATAACTTGTAGAAAGCCTAGTGTCAGCTGCTGCAACATCTGTTTTTGTTGTAGGATGAAGCAAGCCGGAAAGACAGAGCAAGTGTTACTTAACATTTGTCATTTATAGCAAACCCAGCAGCTAATGATAACTGTTCTTATCATTGGCGTTTCTACAGTATTCAAGTACCATCTCTTCTATCTATTCAATATTCCTCTACAGTAATTCAAGCAAAATAAGATTACCTATCAATATAAAATAAAGCTATTTCTGTTTTACTACGTGGGTTAATGACAAACTTTAAATCACCTCGTGGATTTTGTTGTGCTGACAGTTACATGACCTTTTCATGCTAAAGTTCTGGTCTGAACTTGTCCAGTTAACATAATCTGCTGCAGTGAATTTATCCTCTGGAAAATGACTGCAATTAGCAAAGTGAACCATTAGGTAGGTATTTCTGTACTGACTGCAGTGATCCTAAACTGAATCTGGTAAGATTAGGTCTGTTCTAGAGCATGAAATACAGTTCATTGTGCAGCAGCAATATGCTTCTAGGGATAATTGACTAGATAATTTCTAATGTCATATAAAGTGCTCCAGTAATTTTCTCCTAATTAGCTAACACCGTGAAAAATACCATCCATCTAAAAAATTCTAGAGTTCTTGTTTAATTTGTCAAGTTGTACGTTTTTGTCATACTCTTTGTATTATTTAACTTGGGGTTGGTTTTAGTAAAATAGCCCTCCTAAACCTACCATGAAGCTTAACTTTATTCAGAGCAATTAATCATATAAAACTCAGGAAGAAAAAGGTGCCATCTACCAAGCAGGAGTGAGCGGATATTAAATTTGCTGTCTAACAAATTATAACAAAAAAAGGGTTTTATTGTGGGTTTTTTTTACTGTATTTACTCTCAAAAGCATGGGAAATTGCTCAAAGAGCTGACTCTACCCAATATGGCTATAAATGATTCCATGACCAGAAAAAACCTTTGTACAGAATTAAGGACACACGATACTGTTGCCTTTTCAGGATGCTGAATTCAGCAAAACCCAAGCTTCTCAACCCAGGGGATTAAAAAAAAAAAGTTAATGTTTCTAATTGAGGAGATAGCCAGAGCAAGTATATTTGCACTACTTTAAATCTGAGCTTTACGTCTGGAACTAATCAATGAGAACCCATCCGCAAGTAGTCCAGCTATGCTCTCCACGGTAGGCTTTGTTGTTGTGCATGGGGCAGGAACCAAGCAGAGCAGCCTGGCAGGGTATCAGCCTTGACACAAGATCTCAAGAGACATACCTTTCTGTCTGCTCCTCTCCCAGCACTTCCCCGTAAAATGATCCAAGAAAAGTGCTTGTGTGTGTACATGTGCATGCTTCCCTCACTGCTAGGCTTTCTAAGCTGCATTGGTAGAGGGACACAGAAGATTTTTCGTCGTGAAGATTTATCCATAATCATCTGGGAAATTAAGGCAGGTAAGTGAAACAGTCAGATGAGATCACAAATAACATACGAAAGGGGTAGAGAATTACAAAGGAGGTTTGTAGAACTTCAGTGCTGTAGGAGAGGCTCCCACGGAGGCTGTGACACCATTCAGAAAAGGGCAGCGTACTGGGACATATCCACACAACCCTAAGCATGCGTTCATAGTTACTAGATTAGATTTTTCAGTAGCTGAACTCTACTTTGAAAGGGCAGCAGACAGTTTGAAAACATCTTAATTCACTCAGATTTTCTGCAACAGAATTGCCTAAGATAGTCTTTTATTATTATTTTTATTTGCTGATTCTTTTAAAACAAAAAAGTATTCTTCATGTAGTTTTCAAATGTACACAGAATTGTATCAAGTATAGAAGCTTGCATTTGAAATACCACAGCACAGAGGCAGTTCCATTAGAGGAACTAAGTCATCTTTTCTCCTTTTCATATAGTGCTTACCCCCCCACCTCGTTCCAAATGTCCAAGTAAAACAGATCCAGTGAATTTGAAGACATTTTATTTAGTTCTGTTTTCTTACTCCAGCCTGGGATTTTTACCCATTTGGCTGATCAGTTGAGGCAGAGACAACTCCTTCCCTCTCCTTACAACCAGATATTAAGCGCTCTGGCTTTCTTGATGCCAGCCATTGACCAGCCTCTCCCTCTGAGAGTCGAGGATCTTGGACCTCCTCCTCCCAAAATGGCAGCAGCTACATCAACTCAAAGAATGATTGAAAACCTTTGGGATTAGCCACTCCTGCCAGGTCAAGGTCAGGGTAAAACATGCAGTGGATGTGGGTAAGAGCAGAAAAGACATCATTTTTGAAAACCACCTTAATATCCCCTTGTTGGTTGTGTTTTTTTTCTCACTCTCTTTTTTCAAGTTGTGGATTAAGCTACTGTTAACCAGTAAAAGGATCGGATAGATCAATGTCTCAATCCACACTGAGAATTTTTGTATTCCTCCTGAAAAAGTAAAAAAAAAAAAAATTCAAGATAAAAAAATAATTCAAGATAATCACAAGCGCTGATTGAAGGCTAGCCCTTTTTCATGATAGCCAATATTTCAGCACTAACACCAGCACTCTAAAACTAAATCAAACACCCATTCCATTTTTCACCGGTTTTACTGCGCATAACAGTATAATTTGTACCAGTATGTTTTTCCTTTGATTGAATAGCTTTATAGAGCGCCTTTTTTTTAGCGGTTTTCTTTACCAAAAAAAGCATACATGAGTGTCTAGAGCTTTTTTTGTGCAACGCTAGATGAAAACTACAGATAAGACTGCAAGCCAGGAGCACATCACAAGAGCTGAGCAAAGGGGTTACAGTGAATGACATTGATACTACCAGGAATTATTTACCACACAGTCTGAAAGAGTAATTTCTACTCCATACCTAGCTAGTAATTTTCCTTTTTATTAAATCACTGCACGTAGGTTCAGTTTGTGTGGCATGGCATGGAAATACTGCTCTCTAGCATTCAGGTGGTAAAATTTGAGTGTCATGAGACTGGGTTGAGCCTGTGCAGCTCTTGAGACATGGTACTTGACAAAAAAAAAGCAGAAATGCTACCATTTTGGTTTTTTTCCCCTGCTTAAAAATAAAATCATTGGTAAAAGTCTTTAGTTTGCGTTATACAAGAGGCCAAGTACATAATCATAACTGATGCTTCTGGATTAAAGATTTGTTAAGTTTCATGAATGAAGTTGTGCCTTCATGGAAACAAGCATTCAAACACAAATACAGCAATTGAATTTTTGCTGAAAAGGTCTACCTAACAAAAGTGAACTAATAAAATACTTTCCACATCCTTGTTTACACAGAAGTGGAAACCAAAAATGCACCACCAAGACTTTGACATGCCATCTCCTCTTGTTTTTCTAAAAGAAAGACTTCAGAAGCAGCATTACTCAATTACAGTTGTCCATTAGACATCAGAAGGTAATCCCAAGTGACTGCACAAAAACTGGAAACAAAAACCCACAAAGTCTTCCCACTCAACCCTCAAACCCACCGGTATTTATATTCCCATACATACAGGCAAGAGAGAAGGAAAACAAAACAGAGGAAACAGTTTATTTGCTAGTTTCAAAGCACGTTTATGGTAACAAAGCACATGAAATCATGAAGTTTGGGATTTTTGGTTGGTTTGTTGGGTTGGTTTTTTTTTTATTTTAACAAAAAAGTAACTGATCAATCAAATTGAAGCTGAGAAACTGCTTAAGTATCAGCTCAAGAGGATTTTTTTGCCTGTTTTTCAGAAGGCTTCCTGCTTTCACATTTCTGGTCATTTTAAAGCTTTTTAATTTAGGCTATGATGGAGAATTTCAAAAGTTAGATACACTCTTCTTACCAGCAGATACATTGATCCTCTTCTGCCACAAATATATATGACTAAGGTTTCTCATCAACTAAATTTATTTTATTTCCCTAGCTTCCTACTTCTCAAAACTTAAATTATTCATTAACTGCAATACTGGAGGCCTGAAGAAAACTTGCAGAATCCAGTATTAGGTTTTCAAAGCACATACAGAAATGGTTGGCCAGAGACCGTAAGATAAGCAGATCAGGGAGAACTGAGATCTAAATAACTTGGGTATTGATCAGCATCCTCCAGGTTGCTAAGAACTTGGTGTTAATGATACGTCCCAGGACCTCAAGTCAGGTCAATCTTGTGTTTGTTTACTAAAACTCCTTTCAACAAATCAGAGAACTACAATATTAGCTTGTAATAGTTTTGTTATTAAAGCTAAGGAAGAGCTGGCACTGTTGATCTGTCCCTGAGACTTCTTTAGAGGAAGACTTCACGGGAAGAGTGTCCCTGAAGCCTCACTTTGAACTTTCAAACTTGGACCTAACAGGTTCTGAATCACTAAGTACTAGCAGGATGACACTGAAACCATTCAACTTGAACTCTGCTCTATTCAACAACCAGCAACAACCACCTTGTTTCATGACACATTAACTCACACACAAACTATTCCTTTTGAGATACCCAATCTGGATCAAAATATTGATGGGCCAGAGTCCAAATAATGGAATAACAAATGATGCTCTCCGGTATGTAATGTTTGTACTTATAGAAACTGTGCTTCTGGGGAGGGAAAGAACATGAAAAAGCAGGACATATATTCATAAATGTAAGTGTATCAAGTAATTAAAAAGTATCAGAGGTAAATTTAACTTCAGTGACAAATGCAGATCACTCAGCTATGAGCTTGTCTATCTATAGCTATGCTGGAGGGAAAAAAAATGCTTCCACTTAAGAGCATCAAGAACTGTGTTTTAGGATATTTCCTTAAAAGTAAGGGAAAACAGGTAAGGAAATAAGTGTTTCTTTTTGAAAATGACCTTATTTTACTACTTCTAGAATACAGGAAAGGATGAAGCAATTCTCTCTACAGTTCACTACATTGAGTTGTCATGTAAGATTGACCTTTCATTATTCTGTTAGTAGTGAAGAGAAATGACATCTCATTCTCAGAACTCTCCAGACACAGCAGGGTAATTTATTAAGATATTAACCTGTTTTCACATAATGCAGTGGGTATGGGTTGAAAAAACATTGAAGAGATGCAACTGGGACACTTAAGTGATCCCAAAACCTTTATGCAAATATAAAGCTGCTGCTTGCTAAGAAGTATTTAAATTGACCCATAAGTTATTCAACATTTACCTCCCCCTTCCAAAAGAGGGCAGGAAATTTGTGGTTGATATGAAAGCACACAGGATCTTTGCTTATTCTTCCCACATGAGGTATCTTCAAAATCCTCCATGAAGCCTGACCCGTCCAGAAAAACCAAAGACTGCGTTCCAGAGAGAAGACTACTACATTTACAGTATCTTTGAAACTTAGCAATGATCACAGCAATACAAAAATAATTGAAACACTCAGGAAAAGAAGTCACACATTCACTTGAGACTCCAAATACAGCAGCCATTTTCTGATTACCAAATTCTTTAAACCAAGTATCCTGCAGGAACTAATTCTGCCTGGCTAACACAAATTCAGGAGACAGGACTAATTATCATCACAGCTTTCATTTAGAAAAACAAAGGAGGGAAAATTTAGCAAAGGACAAAAAATGGGCCTCTACTTGCCCATTCCTGTTACAGAAGCCGATGAAGCAGAGTCTGTCATAGTACATGACCCAAGACCTACTAGCTAGCACTTATTGAGCACGTTGTATCACTCGCTGTTCCCTGCACTTCCACTTTTTGGGCTTTACTGCTCTTAAGATTAACGGTTTGTGGTTCCTTAAAAGTCAATGCTAAATTGAACTACTACTCTTCAGAAGACGGATGGTTTTGTGGAGAAAAGGAGAAAACAGAACTCAAGTTTAAAGTATGTTGGACCCTCAGCCTGGGTCCACCATCCAGTTTTCAGCTGGTATCTCTTAAGGCTAGAAGTAGAAGAGCAGACAGCAGCTTTTCCATGGTGTCTGCTTAAAAAGGAAGCTACAGTTAGGAAAAAACTCATAACCAAACAGAACAGTTTTACTAGTTACCGAGAAAGTCTTCTGGCTGGCTGTTGCCTCTACAAAAACACACAGGAAGGCATTGGAAATTAAAGCTTCATGGACATAATGAAAAATTTCTGTTAGCAGCCACAGTAGCAGAAGAAGCGCTCTTAGAACTGTCATTTTTCTTTGTAAGAAATAAGAGTTCTTCCAATTTAGACAATATTTAAGACCAAAACCAACACATACTTACAACATGAGTTTAAGTGACAAGTTAATCCTACTTTAATTTAAAAGCAAGACTTAAGACTATGAACTGCAATATTCCACAGGAAATCATTCCACAGCTTTTTTTAAAAGTCAAGGACATTAGCTGACTTTTGGCAGCATATAGGAAGCAATAACACGCTGGGATTGTATCACTCGCCCCCAATCAAACTAGTAGTTTTCATGTTCCTGCTATTTCCTGAGTTTGGCTTATTTAGCTTGCCAACTAAATGACCTTCTTACGTTTCGCAAAAAAAGACAGATCTTACAAAAATGCCTGTATATCTTAGCTTTTAAGATTTTAATTGAATTCATACATTGTTTTGAGAGTAATACTGAATGAATCTGTCAGCACTTTAGCCAACCACAAAAGCCAATCAACCTAAAGAATGGTTTCGCAACTTCCTTGGATTCAAAAGCTTCAATAAAACAAAAAGCTGTCTGCACTGAAGGCTGGAGGAGACTCATCTGGACAGGAAAATGTAAAACCCAGAAGAATCAGTCAGCTGCTTTCAAAATCAAGATACAGCTTCAAACACTAATTTGAAGGTTTTTCTTACCAAATACTTCAGGCCAAGAGTATGAACTTTTGCATTACTGCTGCTGAACTGCCTGCCATTGCCACTGAACGGACAACGGCCTTACAAGTTGCCTATTTTCTTTTCTAATGCCAGAAGAAGTTTTAACAGAATAAATTATCCAGAAAGGGCTCCTGGATTGGACATATTTGTGTAACAGCTCCACTGCCTTACTAAATCTGAGCACCAACGCATGTCACTAAACAGGTGCTGTGCCTTGAAACATATACTTACCAAGGATACGCTGTTAAAATATACACAATAATGCTCGGGGCAGAAAGAGAGCTATGATACAGAGCCAAGAAAGGCTGGAAGAGTTTGACATTAGTTAGGGACAATTGAGCAACCGGTAAAACATACTCCTTAACTCAAGTAGCTCTAATCAAGCTAAGATATATCTCTTTATAATGTCAGGCAGAACATATCCAAAGAGGAATCCTTAACTATGTTTTTTAATACCATGGAAACACTGTGGCATTCTCAAGCACAATTTTAGGTAAACACTTGCAACACTGAAGGCTTAGAGGTATCCTACAACAAATTCAGAGACGTTGGTCACAGTTAAGCATGTGCTCAGATTTTGTTGCTTGGGGGCTGGGGGGCTGCTTGTTTTTTAAAGGACTTTAGAATTTAATCTCTAAAATATATTTACTGCCTAATTCCCCAAGGTGGCTAATTCTGCATGTAACTCCAGCTAATTAACTATTCTCATACAACTGAGAAAAGCATGTGTAAGTTATGAATGCAGCTGTGTCCTGAATTTGCTTAGAAATTTGGCCCAATGACTCATCTTCCTTCTCCAATTTAAGGACAGTCGACTTCTTGGAGGAACGCATAGGTCATTTTAAAAATTACTCCGCAGAAGTGACCATAAACCCAAATGCTCTTATTGAACACAGCTTCAGTAACTGCTAACATACATTCTCGTATAGGCAATTAAAATAAGCAGGCCGCCCATACCTAATTCCACAGCCCATGCTAGTAAAAATATCCCTGCAATCAAGAGAGATGTTTAACTTTGTATATAAATACTTTTACTTACTGGGTAAGTAACATGCAGTTGTATATTTAGTCTAGTTTTATCTGATCAAGTGATTGTTTTATTTACTGTTCTTAGATCACTTTTAAACAAAATATTGGCTTTGTTTCTTATTTTTAAGAGAAGGTTAGCTCATCGTAGAGAAGTCTTACGCTTCCCTAGAAGGGATTTTCTCTGGCACATAATTCACTGAACCCCCGCAAACCCAAGTCGAGCCAGGATGATTAATTCTAATCTGAATGCTATATTCACCTACAAAACTAAAAATGCAAACTCAGTTTTCCATGAAAAACACTCTCGGTAGCGTAGGCCCTTTCCCTAATCACAGTCTTTGTGCTGAAGTATACCAAACCCCAGAAAATCTAGGCTTCCCTAAATCCCAAACATCACCAGAGGATACAAACCCAATTCAGCTGCAGCCTTTGAAGTTGGGATGTCTGCATGGAACAGACACTTACCCTGGGCTTAGAAAGAGAATACAAACCTCATCGATGCACTCTGAAAAGGAAACCAGATGGGGAAAATGTGACACATTCAGGTAGTCACCACAGCTGGGAATTCGAGCTGGCATTCGCTTTGAAGTTTTGAGCAATGTCCTAAATACAGATGGACAAATCGAGCCTCCCACCAACACACCAGACCCGCCACTGAAATAATGCAAGATGCCACCTTTGAGTACAGTTTGAACTAACAACAGATCAGCTTTTTTGGAGAGATGAGGAAAATGGGAACTGAGTTAAGGTTGCCTACTACCCACTACTTTTCCTTCATCACACAAGATTTTATTAATTTAAGTCTTCTAGGTCCCACTTCGATAATTATAATCCACTATTACTCTTCAATAAAAAGACCCAGTCCCCTCCGCATAAAAACCATTACAGTTGTAATCAATCACAATTGCATCCAACGAGCATTTGCCCAGCAACGCTTTAAGCTTAAAAGTCACTAAATCAGGACCTGAACATCACGTGTACATACATTAATTATACATATTATATAAACATATATTTATATGTATTTCTTCTTCTCTACAGGACAGTCAGATACAGATTGTGGGCTGCAGCATGTAACCATATCTCGGCATAGATGGACCCCTGTCAGTCAGATAAGGCAGCAGCTGCTCAGCCAGCATGCCCTGGCTTGAAGGGCAATCTGGTGATAAAACACCAGAGCGCGGAGATCAGATGGCCGGCTGCTCCAATCTTGGCCAAAGGATTTCTTCAGCTACCTAAAGGAGTTAAGAGTTTCCAACTCCAAAGCAAAAATACAGCAGAGATGTGCATTTCAAACTCAAAGGCACATGAATACATGCGGTTATTTGAAAGACAGCTACTCCAGACCAGCACAGTTAAATGCTCATGTAAATAAGCACGTGCTGTTTTCCGCATTTTTGAGAACAGTTTCAGCATCTTGAAACTCATGACTAAGGCTGCAATAACAAGCAGGCATGACCAGCAAGGACAAAGTAATTTTACACCAACTTAAATTTTTTTCTTCTAAAAAACTATAGCATGAAAACCTTGTTAACAATGAAAAAATATTCTGTCAGCATACGATGTAAAAACACCAGTTCAAGGGACTAGTCTAGAATAGGCAAAACCTTGAGTACATACAGTCTTGCCAAGAGCCACAAATGCATTCAAGTGCTCAGCTCAGTGAGCAACAAATACTGCTCTGCACCACCACTTCTGTGAGGTTCTCCTTTTGTTTGCAATTATGTTCTTGTACATTTTCAGGTCTCTGGTCTCAGGCTTTAATATTCTTGTTCCCTTTTACACTTTTGTATAAATCATTGTTCCTTCATTCTGGATCCCAGACAAGATTTGACCCGTAATTCAAAGAGACAGAAAAAAAAGTTCTAATTCAGCATTTAAACTTATTCTGAGATAATGTACAACTATTAGACAACTGTTTCTGTAACACATCTATGAAGCAAATACAAGAGGGAAGAGAAGACCAAAGCAGAATTTATTAGTATTTGCCAAGGCAGTGAGAATGAATGCCCAGGAACTGAAGTTAAAAGAACAGAAACAAAACAAAAGCCCATCCACTAAAAACCTCAAAGTCTTGAACCTTTCAGTCTCCACACTTGCCACCAGATTCTTCAGCATGCAGTACAGAATGAAACAAAATACACTTCTGGCAGAACTAGAGTTTAAGGCTCTAGTCCCCCACCACCTTTTGCAGTAGTAGGATATCTAGCAAATCCCTGAACTATTTAATAAAAGGGACAGGAAGGAATAAACTTGGAGCTCCCCAAGCCACTAATGCCTAGTTCATACCTACTGTTTTTGCAGACAAAGTTCACTTATTACACTCCTGTACAGGACTGTTTACAAGAAAACAAACTCCAAATGCTTTGCACATGGGGCGGTCCAACTATATCTTTGCTTGAATGATACACACTGAATAATTCATCCACAGAAGCGGAAAACACAATAGATAGAATCTTTTAAGGCACTGTTGTGTTTTATGCCATTTCTTTTCAGCTGTGTATATTAATGATGTAATTTTAGCAGGGCTACCCCTTTGAGTTACTGTTAAAAATAGCAACCGCACCATACGCTGATGAAATGCATCCACTCCAGGCAGTGAAGTAATGCAGCAAGTCCACTGCTTTTTTCCCAGGGAGATAAAACAACAAGTCAGAAAGCAAATGAAACATTAACCTTTTAGCTTAGCATTTCCATGCACCTGAGAAATAAAATTTACTTTAATCAAAACCATTGTTTTGCATAATTGCAGCCTGTGACTTTCCAGCCTAAAAGAACAAAAGAAAATAAAATTAGAAATGAAATCTGACAGAGCACCTCAACAATGCCCAGGCTGACTATTTGTCTCCTCCTCTACTTGTGTGGCACACGGCAACAGATACACCATATCGATCAGAGCCACAGCTCCTCTATTGCAGGAAAACATCTGACAGCACTAGCATCAAATACTTCTTAAGTACGAGATACTCTGCTATACACAGGTTTGGGGCAGTGTGACCCCTTAAACTTCCCCCAGTTTCCACTATCTGCAATCCCCAAATGAGATTTTGTTCTCAACTTACTCCTTGCATCAACCCATGAACAACTCTAGATGCTTTCATTACCCATACAGCTGTCAAATCTCTTAATCCAGGTCTCAATATCTGGCTCTGCTCTGGCATTTTTCAACAGATGCAGTTTATGAAAACTACATTAAGCATGCATTAAACAGAAGAATCCAACTTTCTTTAAACAACCATAAATAAAATTGAATGAATACACAAGGTTTCACTGCTTTGACTGTTCTCAGCTTCATTCTTTCTTCAATTTGATTCTATTTATAATGAACACAATGTTAATAGCACCATTTTCTTGCTTGGTTATTAGCAAAAGGAGATGTCAGTTACTGAAGGCACATATAATTTAAGAAATAATATGTAACTATTTAAGCAAAACAAAGGGGAGGAACTTGCTTCTGTCTACAAAGAGTGTCCAAAGAGCCCTTCTGACCACCAATTTGAATAATCCCAGACATTTTGATACAAATCTGAGTTTTTTTTCTCAGAGAGCCATACAAACATTAAGCCAGCCCTGATATGAAGCAAGAACTACTCTAGCTTGATGGATACATAAACAAGACTCTACAGTAAGTCACAGGCAAACCCATATCTAGAACAGAAGAATCGGTAGCTGTTGCACAGTGATCCTCAAAGGACACAAGGCACCAATTCCTTCCGAGTTTGAATCTGCAGCCTAAAAAAAAGATAATAATAAATTCCCCACTGTCTTCTGACCTGTGAACGAAGGCTGGCATCAGCTGGTAGTCAAAGTGCAGGAGAACACCGTTGAAAAACATGACCAATTTCCTCCCCTCTAACTGCACATGTCCTGCAGTTAGATTCATGAGTTACCATTTGAAAAGGTCTCTCTCACTAGCGTAAGTATTATTACATTTGGTGTTTCTTCTTTGCAGTCCATCTGTTCCCTTGTGCCAGATACTGAATGTGAGAAATCATGATCACTTCCATGGAAATAAAGCGTTGCCATTTACTAAAGAAGGTCACTTTCAGATTAGAAACAAGGGAAGCAGAGTAAAGAAATTTTTGCTGTAGTAGTAGGGGAAGCAAAGAAAATTGCTGGCAAAGTAAACAGCTTCTTTTGTGACATGTTCTCATCGTTCCTCTCCACCTACCTCCTCATTTTCAAACCAGACCAGTATGTCATGTCAGTGCTCAGTACTAAGGATAATGCATCTCCTCCTGTGACATGCATTACTGCCCTTCTTGAAACCAGAATTTATTCTTTCCAATTCCCAATACCACCTATTTCTCTAATGTTATCTCAAGTCCTACGATGCCTGGTATCTTTTCCCTACTGTAGTCTGATTCTTTCGAAAACTGCCAGCCTCTCAGGTCTGCAGAGAAAAGCCCCAATGTCAGAATCCTAATGCTGACAACAAAATTCAAGCAAGAAACCTAACGTTCACTTTAAGTTCCTATGAATTTTCAGATCTGGACCCAAAAATCTGTCAGGGATGACAACATTTCTAACTTATATATGTAACTACCTACAAAGACTCCAGCTACCTATTGATAAAATTATTGTACTTTAAGCCTATTATCCTCAGGGAGCCATCTCTGAAAGAAAAGAATTAATCTAAATGCAAGGCATATGAAAACAAAAAATGTGCTTTGGAAAATGGGGAATTTAACAATAAACTGATAAGCAAAGGGAAAGAACGTCTACCAGCTAACAACTAATCAGCTATAAAAGCTTCTTAAGCATGCCATACAAGAAAATTGCTATTTAGTCATTAGTATACTCGTGACAGTATGTAAAAAATGTGCAAGGACATTATGGTTTTCTCAGGAACACATGTGAATCACTCCTGTTTTCTTCTTTAAAGTGATTTTTTTTTTTTTGGTCCAATTTAGTTTAGGGGAAATGTAAGCCTAGATAGGATAAGCAAGCCATTTATTTTGAATTCTTGTATCTCTCTGTTTAATATGGCAGTGAAACGGGTTATTTCAAAACAGACATTTCCAGATGTTAAAGGGTGTTAAGTTCTGAAGAGATGCAATAAACAGCTGAGCATTTCTGAACATTTCATACATCCCTTACTCAATTTTCACAGTGGACACAGAAACGTCCAGTCCTAGTGAACCATTTGCCATCAGGCTGCAGCAGAAATTGCCAGGAGACAAGAATCAGCAGTTACTGTTCACCTTTGTCTTTTTTCCTGAAGTCCTGCATGACGTGTTTTCTATCCTTCAATAAGTTTAATTTCAAATTTCCACTCCCCCCACCCCCGCCTTCATAAAGGATTTTCAGTATCAATGCAGGTTTAAGCATTAGTTCCACCAAGATGTACACCAGGTAAAGTTTTCACAACTCATTCTCTTTCAAGAACAGAATCTACTTTTTTTTCCAGAAGATGCTCTGCATTAAGCCATTACCTAAAGATATGAGAAAAACAGGTTTTGCTCATTTAATGTGATTTTAATTAAAAGCTGAGGTTGCTTATGTTGTTTCCATTACTGGCAGAAGGTCATGCTATTGCTTCCATAGCTGTTGAGGTAATGGCTATTCATTCCTCTGCATTAACAACGAATGTGCCACAGCAGGCACTTCCAGGACTTCATAAACGTGAACTGGTAATACAAGAGAGTCCTTCTAGGAATGTACATGCCTAAGTGCTGCCTCCTGTGCTTCTGAAGAGCCATGGAAAAAGGCAAATAGTATTATATGAGTTTATTGTCTCACATTAGACATTGACAACTACGTTGTCATTATCTAAGATCCCTGGAAGTGTTCAAGGTCGGGTTGGATGGGGCTTTGAGCAACCTGGTCTGGTGGAAGTTGTTCCTGTCCATAGCAGGGGGGTTGGAATTGGATGATCTTTAAGGTCCTCTCCAACCCAAACCATTTTATGATGCTATGAAACAATTCTATGATCAGGAATCTGCCTCAGGAATGCATTACAGCAAGGTAAACTCCTTGACATGGCTGAATTTAACAGCATACTATTCTTAGAATTTATTTTTCAGAGTAGCTTGTTTCTGGTTCATTATAAACAGAAGTATCATCCAACTCCCACTAAAACCAAACTGAACAGGCTTCAGAGCACTCAAAATCAAGTGCTTCATTGTCAAACCTTACTTTAACAGAAAGCTGGCCATTTTCTAGTGTTTGATGAGAAAGTTACATTGCCCAGTACACAAAATCAGAAGAAGTCTTTATATAATGTAAGAATAAATAAAAGCAAGATTAATTAGTAAGGAGCAAAATGAAGACTTTTTTTCCCCCGTGGACCCATGCTGTGTATCTCTTCTCTTCTGCAGAAACTCCAGCCCCATATCCCCTATGACAGACCTACAACAATACTACTTTCCCCATCTACCTTAAATCTTGCCAAATTTTCCACACATTCCCTAAACATACACACATAACTAGCTACCTTCCTTCCCCAGGCACACTTACCATTGCAAGACACATGCCTCTCTCGCATACCCATTTACTTCTGCGGGATGCCAGTTCAGTCTCACATCCCCTACAGTGATGTGCACAGGACTTTTTTGCTCTGCCAACTGGGCAACAATCAGTGCATGTTGCCTCTAGTCCAGAAAAAACAAACACAATAAGTGGCTGGACAGACAAAACATGATAAGGGCTGAACTGTTCTCACCTCTCCTCTTGACTGAAGCATGAATGAGTCTCTTCTATCCAGACACTACTGTAGACAAAAACTCCAAATATCTCTGTCAAATTTGAATTAATTTAATCAATGGGCTCAATATTTAATAAGGTAGGGACTGACAGAGCTGCCCAAGCAGAGTGATTCCATCACCTTTACTGAGGAAAGACAAGCAAGCAGCCCAAAGTAGACTAAAGAAAAAGAACCCTCAGCAGATTCAAGATACTGCCCTTAGGTATATGCTTTATATAAGCATTATTTTAGGTGAATATATGAACAAGGCATACAGTATATATGCAATTAAAACTGCTTATAGGAAATGCACATTAGAGAGTCTTCTGTTATGAACTCAAACAACAGCCACTGGTAAATACAGACAGCATGACTTTCTCCTGAAGCCAACTCACTGCAGCTCTTGGCCAAGGGTAGACCTTTAACTCTTCATGTAAAGTGCCTGTGAACCACAAAGGGCTGCCCTCGTGAAGGAATCTAGGCCATGAATTACAAGTGTCAGTAAAAAGCACCTTTAAGTATTTGCACACAAAGTTCATGACAATTATGGCATGAGTAGGCAGATCAGAAGCCTACTTTTAATTCAGCTAGAAGAGTCCCCATGCTGCTCTCCCCTCCTCCCCCTTTGTATCTTGTCAAAGCAACCCATGATCTCTCCTGATAAGTCTTGTTACGTGGAAAGGGAGGTAACAAGGATGACAAAGAAATACCAACTCCAACCTCGAGAGAGTACAAAAGTTAACTTATTAACAGTTAATGACATAAATTTGCCAGAGTCCAAGTGCAGCCCCAGGAGCGTGGAACTACTCCCAGCTCTGACACAGCCCAAGGGTGAGCTACTTAACCTGGCCTCTGGCTTTGGAGACATAAAGTGGGCTTTGGTGCCTGCCTACATAAGCACAGAGTACAACTGCACAATCAGTAAAAACTTGATGAAATGCAATGGTTTTGATTTTTTTTTAAAAACTAAATTAAAAAAAAATCATGATTATTGTCCTTACTGCAAAGTTAAATCTCCAACCTTAACTGAACTCCAACTCCAACTACTGAAGACCACGCTGCATGATTTATGCAACAGACAGGCTTCAAGAAATTTCTTAATATACAATAATCTAGCACAGGGGAAATATGCAACATCAAAACTTTTTTTTTTTTTTTGAAGTACACTAATCCTTGGATTTGATTGCTAGAATTAACTCTAAATACCTGATACTCATAAAACAACTAGTATATTAGAGACAGTAAGTTGGGAATGCAATGCCTTGTGTGTGATCTAACAACCTAACAGTGCTGAAGTTTAGAAGCAGAGTTCTACTTCAGAGATAAAATAAACGAAGACATATACAAACAGCTGAAAAATTATATACAGTTGGTAGAGGGAGATTTTTCCTGAAGGATTATCATAGCCTACATATTTCTTTAAGCCCTACCCTAACAGTAGTTGACCCAGTATTGTTGGAGATGATGTATTTACTTAAAAATAGAATAATCCAGCTACACAACTGATGTAGAACAAGGCACTATAAAGTCTGGACCCTGAACCAGAAAGATCTCAGAGCTTTTTTTCTCCCCCTGTATTTTCTCTCTGCCTTTAACAGACTGAACAACTGGCATCAAACATTTCAGGAGGAAAAGACTGTTGATTGTCATTAACTAAGAGCTCCTGCAGTCTAGTTTCTTGTGGAAAAAAGGATGAGTCAAGGAAGTGGGAGACAAAAAAAAAGTGCAAGACCATACAAATACATTTTGCCAAAGAAAATAAATTTGGTAGCAAAAATAGTGGTTAAAAGTTCTGGATAGCTTACACCACACGTTTCTGTTGACTATTGTAATAAACAATTTAGATACCAAAGCTTGCTGCACATAACAACCGGCTTAACCTACCTGCAACTCATATCCTACCTGAGGTCAACAAGATTACTGCAAACAAGAGTATATTTTACATCCTAATATTAATCCAAAATTATATCAATACATTACTGAGATGCATTTTCTCTAAAATTTGTTTTTCCTCACCTCCACAGACTGCAGCTCCTTTTGTCCAGGAAGTCATGTGCTAGTCTATGTATTTATTCTAGCCTGGGACACTGTCAAGGTTTTGCAGAACCCTGTATGGGGACTAATAGCATACCTTCAATCAAGCAAGAAGTTTTACTGTGCTCAGCAGGAGTACTAAATGGAGTACAGATTGTAGAATAAAGCCTACTGCACCCATTTTACATGTAAAAGCTTTAGTCCTCGCTGTCCACCGAAAGCAGTTTATGCCTATCATTAGATGCATGTGTTGCAAGAATTGTGATTGAGCTTCACTATATAAGGATCACATTTCAACAGTTGCTTCATTTGAAATCAGACTGGCTCGGAGACAATTTTGAGGTTTTGTGTGGCAACAGAGGAAAGGCAAGATAAATATACAGGAAGCACAAGAATAGGGGAATTGTTGTCACTTTGCAGAAATTGAGACTTACTCAGTCGAGGAAAACATCTTCCAGACTGCTTTATGGAGGAAAACAGTGGTAAATGCCACCTGCAAAGCCTCATAGCTTTAATGAACATCTTATAAATGCCAACACAGAATTTCCACTGCAGAAAATTTAAAACCGAGGCTGTGACAAATCAAAATTTTACTTAGTATTATGAGAAATTACAGTATGAACATACTGTACTGTTCTGCAACTTACATTGCATTTATTATAAAGATTCTTTTGTTCTGTACTTCAGCATCTGGTCTAATGTACTTTATTCCACTGTGCTTTTGGAAAATATGCTGTGGTCACTGACCATGTTTAATACATTGCTAAAATATGTCACGTGCACAGAGTAGTACTTGCCTACAGTGCTATCCACCTAATGGCCAAACCGTTCTGCTCGGAGCCTTACAGTAAGAGTAATTAATAACATCTCTGGTGCATAGGAAATTCCTATTGCTTTTTTAAAAAATAAACAGTTTTTCATTCAGCTTTGATGACTGTAACTACTTTCTTTTGGGAATTGCCACATCAGGTCTGAACAACTCTACATCCATAGGCTCGTTACAAATTAGCTCTGTGAATGGGACTTCCCATAGGTCAGATATCTCCTTCTGGACTTTGGTATAACAACTGAATTTCCCTTAGCTACCAGCACAGGATTGCCTGCAAAACAAAAGTTACTAGTGAATATACTATTTTTAACCAGTGACCTTCTTTAACCACCTGGGGCACTTGCTACTGGGAAAAGGTTCTAGGGTAGCTCCCCAGAAAACATAACGTAAAACCCTGAATTTAAGAGAACCAGCCTCGGTGCCTTTATCAGAATCCCTCCAAGTAAGTTTGCCCACTTTGCTGGCATTGTGCTGAGAAACACAAACCCCTCTATAGAAGGGACCATCACTACACAGCTGTGCTGTTGCTAAAGTACGTGCCTATCAGGCAAGCATTTGCAAGCATGAAATCTCATCTTTGAAACTGGAAGCAACATTTCTGACACTGGTACCTTCTGCAGCTGTATTTGCAGTGGTTCAATTCTTGTGGTATTGCAGAAGAAAGCCTAGGGCAACACAAAGGAAAACAGTGTGGCACTCAGCTCATCCCGTATGCAAGAAATGCCTAACCTTATTTAAATTTAATTTTGTTCTGATCAGTATTGAAACCATAGTTAAAACCTCACTATGTCCTAGAAACAGTGGAAAAAGACAGAAAGATCTAGCAACACATCCCCCTTGGAATTTCAGTTACATATAACACAAGAATCTATCCGTATTCGCCTGTTCTCCTTGAGCAGCGAGACCTGTCAATAAGCCTGTCTGCACCTTACAAGCACAATAGCCAGTCCCTGAAAACAGGGAAAAATCACCATTTCCCAAAGTTACTTCCAGTTAAAATAACTTCCACATCTGTGAAAACAGGTTTGAACAATCCTAAATCACCGATCAAAAAAATATGCGTAAAAAGCACAATTTATACTGCGTGTTACAGCTAGTAGACTTCAGAAGAGGTCCACATCCTTCTATGTCAACACTAATCGTATTTTTTCTAAACTTGCATAGGCCAAATCTTTGAACTTTATTTTACAAACTCAAAGGCCACATAAAGCACAGATACCTGAAATGCTTATGTCAACAGGTACAGAATCTTCCTAGTGTCACAACTCTACTTTGCAGAAATGTCCATCTGGTTTATCCTGCTTTAGCACTGATGCACGCAGAAGGGAGAAGGGGCTTTAGCTAAGTCTGAAGGAACAGCATAGAAAAATTGGTGAGTTTTGCTAAATACCCATATGATTGCCCCCCCGCTGGTCACCACTCCCAACAACTTGGGCATTGCAGCAGGGATCCAGTACTCCAGCACCTCAGAGTGTTCCCACAGTTAGCTGGGCCTCAGATAAAAGGAAAGGTTTATCGACTTCTCAGACTGACACTCATTTTATAAATTCATTTCCCAAGGCAGCAATATTCTGTGCACACAGGATGGTGAAATTATTCAGATGTATTTGACACGTCTCTACATGAAGCATGTATGCATGTTTCCAGCTAACCACTTAATGCAAACATAAGTGCATATAAACTTCCACCACACTTTGTTAAAGAGTATTCAGCAATATACTCTGCTCTTCTCGTGTCTCTCCCGTGTAGAAACTTGAAATATTTTATGCTAAAAGCTAGTTTCAAAGTGTGGATTAGAGAAAATACAGCCACTGATACCTTCCAGGTCCAAGCCCACTACAAACCCAGTCACTGTTCAACTATATACAGAGCATGTTATATTACTGACATTTCTACAAATCAGGACTAAAACCATTCACAGGATTAATACAAACTGTCTCTAATCCAACTAAGCACAATCGATACTGCACCTTACGTGAGCTTTCTCATTTTTCTTCTGTTTCAGCTACAGCTTTTTAACTGAGACACTTCCAGCTCCAGTACTTTGCAGCAGAGGAATGACAAACAGGCAGCTCCCTATTCCTGACCACAAGTGAGAAGAAATCCTGTCCTCTCAAGCTATCTGAAACAAGACTCACTAGAAGATAGCAACACAGGAATTACACAACTGGTCAAGCAACCTGTCCATCCCATACTCTCATGACTGAATTTTATGGGCTCTAGGTTAAAAAGTTAGCGGGTCCTGCAAAATTAAGAGACATGTCTGTCTGCTACGACAACTAGAAATCTGTAAGCAAGCAATGGTGGCTCCAGGCTGGCAAATAATCTTCAGCTGTACTCCAGCTGTCTGAGGCAGAATTTCCTACCAGACAGATCATCCTGTATCAAGGAGAACTCAACACAAGCTTTGCTGCTAGTGAACCAGAAAGCAGAGTATCAGTTAGTAAGAAAACTCTTTGTTCCACAACTCCTTTTACCAACCATCACTAAGGCAATCTGTAAATGAAAAAGCTACATTCTCTGAAAAATAAGGAGGTATTCTAGAAGAGAAAAACGCATCAGAGGAAAACCTAATTAATTTTCACAGTGTACCATGACTAATCTTGGCATATATGGTACTGGAATAGCAATCACTGAGTACAAATGAAAATAGTGTTGAACCCTGTCCTATTTTTAATCAGATGAAAGCCACAAACCTAGCCATGCTTCTGCTTAGTGTTGCATTTTCTTCTACCCTGATAGCTTTTACAGCTGGAGAAACAGCTACTTACAGCACTATTCTGCTGTAAAAAATTATTGCTACTTACAGCTACTGGGATTATACTGGAGTGTGTCACAGAAAAGGAAGTCTGGTGGAGGCAAGCTAAGAACATTTCCTTGGGATATTTAACCCTTTCCAATCTGTATCAGTTCCTCTGAGTAAAGACATGCTTTGCAATTCCTGATCACCATTTATGTGGTATGAAACTGTATTTGCAAGGTTATGCAGCAAGCCAGTGGCGGAGAAGGGAACAGAACGCTGAAGACCAATTCCAAATTAAAAAAAAATTTATATGGTCCCAGAAAACATTTTTAATGACATCTGAAAGCAGTATACTAGTGCTGCTAATGTGATGGTATATTTCCCCTGCATTAGTTCTGCCATACAGAGCTATTTTTATTAATACCAGAAAGTTCACAAAAGCTGTTCTATACAAATAGCAGCTCACAGTTCAAAGACTTTGCTCACTTAACAGTGCTTTTTGTATGTATTAAACAAAAATATTGTTAGTCACATTTTAACCTAGACATTTTAATATCTGTAATCATACCCTGGAGCGTGGAAGTGGAATGCATACTTATTCACTCAAATTTGCTAAGCCCAGTTCTTAGCCAGGTCAGCATGCAATACAGCATTACAGAAATCAGACTTATTTTGTAACAACATTCAGGATGCACACGTGTGCTAAGAAAGGTGCAAGCTCTCTTTCCTATCCTCCATGCCTCTTCCCTCAGCTTCTCACTGACACTTTCTTAGGAACCAAGAGAGAGGTGGAACCAGAAGCCTAACTGCTGTTGTAAATACCTTTTCTTCTCCCCAGTAAAGCAACACTCATCACCATATGCTTCATCCAAGAAATAACCTGCTACTATAAGGATGAGAGGTGGAGTGTCAGAGATATTCGCTGTTTGAGAAAATAGTATTTCATGAGAACTAAGCTGGTATTTCAACTCCTAAGGAACTTTCTTGCTTATTTCCCAACAGAAGAATAAGCATACTTGTCTCTCGCTGTCCATTTTTCACTGATACATGTCAGAGTCGGTCCAAAGTTGGCCCGAAAGAACAGTAATGTCTCACTAACACTTCCCACAAAAGCCCTTCCATGACTTCCTTTGCTCAACCCAACCCAGGAGTAAAGAAGCAAAATTCCAGTCTCCAGTCGCAATTAAAATAACCCTAATCGCCATCAAGAGATGCAAGTTCCTTCCCCCCCCTTGGAAGTACGCATGCGGAAAAGGACACACCTTTGGAGTGCTTCCCAGAAGGCCTCTTGGGTAATGACTCCTCAATGGAATGTGTTGATGTATGTAGCACATTTTCCAAACTGTTACTGACACTGTTGATGGGGGTCTCAGACCTTGGAGTGACCTGGGAAGAAAAAAAACCACAAAAATCCAATAAAATAAACTGAGGGAATGCGCAAACATCACACCTTCCTCCAGAGTGAGCAGAACCACTTCGAAGGCAGCTAGGAGACGTTTGCTTCTTTTAAAATCAAGGGGTGTTACTACTGATATTCCACAAGTAACAGTTCAGGGAAGTTGTTTCAGTCAGCAGCTATTCACAAATCTAGATTATCTTGGCTAATCTATAAAGCTACTTAAAGTATAATTCTTTTTTAAACAGTAGTCACACAGCAGTCAATTGTAGAGATATTGCAAGACCCTTAACCTCTCCACACTGCAGTTCTTAACTTTTCAACAAGAACTAGGGGAAAAGGGCTCTTGGAAAACACCATTTTTATGTTATGTCACCTACCTACACAGATGCAGACTCAAGCCATTTCAAAGTATTTCCACACAGATTACAAGCACTGAATTCCAATTTAGCAAAAAACTAATTTTCTTGTCTTTGCCATTTAAAAGCCTGCTATCGTGACCATATTTCAATGAAAAAAAATCACACACTAAAAATGCCCAAGCAGAAGGCCACATCATCAAAACAGACTTCATGGCCCAATAAATACCTTCTAAACTGCATTTAGCATAAGGAAACATATTTTCACCACTACTTCAAGCTACAGAAACAAACATAACTCATTAGAAGAAGCAGAACTGAACACTGCCCACTTCAGCTGCTGTCCACAAGAGCATTCACAATTTTGCAGCAACACATAAAGACTTCTATTACTTGTAGTGTAACATTCAACGCCTGCCTCATAAGGCAATTACTCTCTTGTTTTCTAGATAATGAGAAGCAGAAGTGGATGAACACTTACATTAGCGGTACTGAACACAAAAGTTTAAGTATCTGAAAGAGGAAAGTGTGCTTTAAAGAGGTAAATAAGAGTAACAAAAGTATTCATACTAACTAACACATTAGTTGAATGGTCAGTTGCCACATTTTGAATCAACATGAAATCCTGATATGGAGAGTTGTAATTAGAATTTAACAGGGATTTTAGCATTTCACAAATCATAGGAGAAAATGTGCATCTTGACATAACAAAAGAAGCTACCCTTTATTCATGGTAACTAATACCAGCGACTACAGGTCCCTGTAAGGAAAAAGCTCACTCAGACCCCGTTGACTTGAGACAGTGCCATGAGTTAGGATACTTAACGCTTAAAGCAATACTTTGTTCACCCTACCATTAGCCTTACATATTGACATCGATTGGAATACACAATGCAAGTCAAAAATAGCACATCCCTGCTCTATACAACTACCTATTGTAAGCTCCATTTTCAGATTGTCGATTATAGATTTATATGCAGTTTAAGGTAGTAGCACAAGTCAAAGGTTTGGTATACTTGACATCCATAAAAAAAGCTTGTGTGTGCAAAGAAACCAATCCAGAAAGACAGATGAGCATCAGAAGAAAGCAGGATTACAACTATGTGCTTTCCTTTTCAGCACTGTTGGTCTACCTTCTGATCAAAAAATAAAGTTTACTTGTACGCTTCTTCGGCACAGTTTTTCATCAGTAACAAAAATATAGTATCAAGCTTTCACATTAGAAAGTCTAGCCATTAAACTTTAAGCTCAGAGGAAGGGTGGGGAATAGTTTAAGTCTCCTTGCCAAAGTCAGTCTTTACCAAAGCTTATCTCACACCGTCTCTCTCCTGGAGCTCATTAAACTCACTCCTGTGGATTGCTGCTGAGGGGAAGTTCCAACGGGCTGAGCAAAGGCACCACCAGCCTTCTGGCAAGGGGAGACTTCAGAAGAGCAAGCTAGAAGATGAGATTCAGGCAAGACTATGTTATCCTAAACAACCACTTTCCAAATATTCAGAACCACCAGTAAATATAAACACTTACAGTACCTGAAACTGAGTGAGGACATAGCCACATGCTTTCAGAAAAATCTCTGAACAAGCAGTTTGTTACAATATATTGCCTCCTATCTTGTATTGCCTTCTCTCCACTATCCTTACAATAAGCATCGCATGCAGTTTAAAATTTGCATTTTGTTTATACATAACCTCCAATTCTTTCCATAAAGATTTAATTTTTTACATACTTGGTAAAGATTAATTTAGCCCATATGTCTTGACTGACTGAGCTCATATACTATCTGATTCAGGCGCACATCAAAGCAAAGCAGTTTCAAATTGGCCTAGAAAAAATCACAAAGCTCTGATTAGTTCCAAATGGAACACTTTGTTAGGGAGCTGAACGGTGTTATAACCAGGGAATCTGACTGCTTAAAGCTTTCATTCCAAATTTTAAATAATTTTTTCCACTGACTTAAACATACCAATACTGCAAAGGTTTGGATTTGTTTAGGAAAAGTAAAATAATAAAAAGTGTTTTGCAAACCAAAGTTTTATTTCCAAAATAGTAACAGCTTTTTTTTTTTTAATTTGAGGCCAAGCAAAATAGAGGAACAATAACCCATCAGCTATGAACTGCAGAAGACGCTGTCCTGGGAGGACTGGGAGAAATGCTGGCAAAAGCTTAACAGTAGATGCCCAGGAAGGACTTGTTCAAATTCATCTGTAGAAACTCAGCATCAGGTAAATTTTGGGAGGAATGTTCACCATACCTGAACACTACTATAATCCCTAGTTTGGGCTTAGCACAAACAACTACTAATAAGTAGTCACTACATTCTGGATAAAGATTGTGAGAAGTGGTAAGCAAATTGCTTTGGTCCTTTTAAGATCTGTACCACCTCTGAAGAAAGCCAAGGTGCCATTAAAGAATAAGCATCTGCTGTTCAAGAACTGTTAAAGTCTTGTTTTCTAAACAGTAACAGTTCATAGTAAAGGCAGATAAACTGGCATCACAGAACCCAGAGGTGTTCAGGCTATGTATCATAACCACAGCAATGACATTTTATAAATGCAGAAAAAAATCATGAATCATTCAAGGTCAGAGAGCACAGGATCAGACATTTGAACAGAAGACTTTGGATTTTTCAGCTGAAATTAGAGAACATCAGCAGAAACAGTCCATGAAGACTAATCAAATACAACAGCAACCCCAGAGAGTTAAAGCAACAGAAATATTCTTCACTATGCCTAATCTGACCCTTAGCACAGCATTTTGTAGAGGGCCAGGGAGAAGGAAAGCCCTCTGTTGCACCTATCCATAGTTTTATTTGATTATTCATAAATTGTTTTAACATCAGAGTGGCCTGTAGGCTTATACAATGACTTTAGAAGATGCACCACTCAAACGAGTACAGAAGAGATTCTTAAACTATTTTTTACCCAACGCTGATGTTCTATCTACTCCCTCCATAGCAAAGCATCTGGCTCACAGATGAACTTCTGATTTTCCACATTAAAACCCAGCTTGTCTCTTGAATTTCAAGTTAAAGTAGCAGCCATAACTGAAAATAACAAAGAAAATTCATCACTACCTAATGACTAACTGAGGCTCAGCCTGAATTCTTCTATGCCTCGTTCTCCATAGTAGTAAAGACAGTATCAAAACTGGTATCAGCTACTGAAAAGCGCATCCTTCCCAACAAGGGCTAGACAGAAGGATCACAGAATGCCACCCTGAAGCCCTCCACCCCCAGGAGTTAACCAGGAAGAGAAACAATCGCTTTGGCTCAGGGGTTGAGGACAAACATATCAAGGTATCAGAAGTCATTGCTAGAATTTTAGCCATTATCACATTTTTCCCTTTTCACTTGCCAGCAAACAGTAACATTTTTTTCAAGAGAGTGCAGTGATTTTCTTCTCAGCATCAGAGATGTGCTAACAGGCATAGATCTTCTTGGGACAGCAAAAAAAAAGTTCTAGAAAGCTCTCTAAAACCCTTGATCCATCAAAAAGCCCACAGGAAAAAGAAAAAAAATATTAAAATATCACACAACAAAATCACCAGGAACAGTTACTTCAACAGGCGGTGTTACTCCTTCAGCCACTGCTACCTGAAGTGGCTCTGCCATTATCCAAGACAGTGGAAATCAATATGGAAAATGGTAAATCTGTGAAGGCAGATTGAGTAACTGTTAGCTTTGCTCCCCAGGGACAGTGCCTAACATTTAATATAGCAAAGCCTTTCACAAAAATAACAGGACTGATAAAAGTCAAACTTAATGTGGTAAGAATCTTACCAAACCAGCAATTATATGTTCCTTTTAAAAATAACTAAACAAAATACACGGTTTAATAGCAAAGTATTTGCTGACTTAGTTTGAAGCCAAGCCAATACTAAAAATCAACATAGCTTAAAGTGTAACATGACTTATAATTTAAGGAAACAATGATATAGGATCTGAGGGAATAAAATACTGATTTCTATACCTAGTTAGGTATGAAATTGAGGTCATGCATTACACAGGAAAAGTGAACAAAACATAAAAGCAATGAGTCAGTTAAGTGAGATACTAGGGGTGCAGTTAAAAGCCACACAACCATGCAGGAAAACTTTTTCACATGATGTTCAGTTTTCAAAAGTGGCCAGCCACAGATAAATGTTTCTGCCAATACTTGCTTTGGAAGGCTCCATTAAAAAAAGGTTTTTCATAATCATAAACTGACCTCCATGTTTGAGGCTGATGCAGATAACATGTAAGAGTACACTCAGGAATTGGACCACTGAAGTCTGGGAGGAAAAAAAACAGCCAGTCAACTCCGTTCACTCCTGCCAGTTTCATATTAGTGAGTATTAACAGCAGCTTATTTTGAGGTTAACACCAAGGTCTTTAACACTGTGCAATCCTGTTTGCAAAAATGTTCCAGCAGAAGCTTGATGGCAAGGATACAGCCCTTGCATGCTTAGGCAGATAAGCTGCTACTTCCCAATGCAGGGACATAATCAAGGTTCCCGAATAATTTGAAAAAAATGCCTTGCTAACACTCAGATGTCAGTTTACCCATGCAGGCTAAGTCCGAGCCAGAAACAAGAGCAACTAGTGCAAGGACCTGAAACTGAAAATCTACTGAGACTACAAAACCCAGAGGAACAAGAATGAGCAAACATCTTCCTCTTAGTAGCAACAAGCCATTGGTCTGCCCAGCTGCTTGTGAAACCATAGCCACAGGCACCAGTTCTGCGTTTACTTATACATGCAAATACCTGACTGTTCTCCCACTAGAAGAACAAAATTAAAAATTACTCCTTTTGAAGATTTGGGCTCTTCTACAAGGATGTTTAAGAAATACTCATAGACACACCCAACTTTTCACATACCTGGTAAAGTCCTCAACACTGCTCAACACTTAAATTTACATGCGTTGAGTTGCTTCGTTGGACTGGGACATGAATACAACTGGAAGTGTTTGGTTTGTGCTAGAAATTTACGGAATTCCAAAACTGAAGGTCTACCAAAAAAAGATGTAAGCACCAGGTGCAATCAAGTCAGGTATGTCCAAGTTGCTCAACTGCTACAAAAGGTCCCACACCTATTCTCATAGGAAGTTGGTAAAAAGGTATCCAGCTTTGAACACAAAGGGTGAAGAGGTAATTCACAGTGAAACGGGATAATAGATCAGATGCTTTTGTCCTGTGAGGCTATTACTGGAATGAAATGAGGCATGTAGTACTTAAATGCTACAAGACAATCACGCACCTGCTACAAGGCTCCATTATAAATTCAGTAGAGCAGATGGACCTAAAAAGTCTGGGTTGTATTTTATAGACAGGTAATTTCCACTAAAAATCCTTTGCTTAAAGAATCGCGAATACTCTGTTAATACTAGAACATAAATCTACCATAGAGTAACTGGACTTTAATTACATTGTGCTGCTTGTTTGCCATTCAAGACAGTCAAAAGAAGCACTTGGAAACACCTGGAAACTGTAGTTTGTGCAAAAATGTGTGCCAAACAAGTGAAGCTGTGCTCTGCAAAGAAGTTTCAGAATTCTTTTATATTAGCTAAAGCAATGTTTTCTGCCACCACTACGCAGTCTCCAGCATTTAACCATATGAGCTTGCCAAACAGGCAGAATACGTGGGCTTTCCCGCTGAAAAGATACACCGAGTTAAAGATTGAACTCTAAAGCAAAAAACTCTACAAAAGGCAACAGAAAAACCCAAGTATTAATATAATAAGCTACAAAACAACAGCCTGTTTCCTCTACCTGATCTTCCATGATTTACTATAGTTTACTGGACACACTGCAAGTGCAACCACAGTTCACTCACACTGTGCTACTTCAAGGCACTTTCATTCTAGACTTCTGGTGCATCAGGCGTATTTCAAAAGAGACAGATGACAAGAAAGGTATTTTATTTTTCCAAAACCAGAAAGAAAATCTGAATTTTACAAACCAATCATTAAAAACACCTCAATATCAAAACAGATCACTGCTTATAACCAGACCCTGAAAGAGATACTCCTGCTCTATATCCCAGCACTGATGGACAAGTACGTCCCTGTTTCTTCACCTGAATGCTACCAAAAGCCAAAAGCATAGCCACCAGATGAGAAGATTACCTTACACTTCCCAAGAGAATTCAAAGTGTAGCATGGTCCTATCTGCTATATAAGCCTGTAGCCCTAGTGAGATCTGTCTTTAAAACGTGAATATTATGTTGACTTTAGAGCTACCATACTTACATTGCCAGCATATGGGTGGGAAGTTGTCCCCACAGGGCCAGTACATACATTTGGGAGGTAAAAGGATAGTCCAAGAAGCAATTCTAAAATCTGCTAAGTATAATCCAAGCAATGATACCATAAGCCTTCCCCTGGTAGAATAGTTCATTGCCACTCCAGTCTCTTCTGCAACAATTCACATATTAATAAGGTTGGCAGAAGTTATCTGACAAGTCCCAAATTCAGTGAATTGTACTTTTCCCTCCTTCCCCTCCTCAATATCCACTTAAGTAATGGCTTGAGTGTAATAAAACAACCGATGGTGGACAAAAAGACAACACTGGAAAAGAGTTCATAATAGGCATGAAAAATGTTCACTTTCACCATTTGTCATCGTGACTTGGCAGGTCTTTAATTAAAATTAAGATCTTACTCTTAAGTAATTGATCTTATTATTTCTGGATCACTTCAGCTATTTACAAAAATCCTGAAACCCTATGCTGGCCAGAACACCTGTTAAAAAGTTTATCCTTTCCAATGCTTATTATTGGATAATCAGACCAACAGGACCAAAGGAAAAATTCTGTTTTAGCATGAGGCAAGTGTAAGGAATGTAGATGTTTGCTCATTACAAAACCCATGCAAAGAAATACAGATCCAGACCATATCAACATCTCCTTGGTAGATTTAATATCCATTTCAAATCTAAAGAGAGAACAACTTCAGTTCAACCTCAATTCTTTTGCCAAAGAGTAAAGTCAAATTCCAGTTTAAGCGTGACAATGGTTCTCATTTCTACAGATGAATTAGATCTAGCATTTCTGTAAGATTCTGTGTATTCACAGAAACTCTTATCTATATTCTTGGGAATAACATTCATATATTGCCCTTCTTTTTTTAGGAGAAAAAGGACTCAAGAGCAAGTAGTAAAATGGACACTGCAGTATTTGAAGATAGAAGATGACTATACACATCCCTTTACCAGAGCACACTTAAAAGTATCACAGGTACTACAGCACTGAGAAGTCCATAGAAGAATCAGAGCTCTACCCTGCTAGAAAGAGGCAGTGCTGTATCTAATATCCAGCTAAAATTACAGGATCTCAGTTTTAGCAATTCAAACATTTAAAAAAAAAAAAAGTAAACCAAATGGTTAAATATTTTCCAACAAGGATGCTGTTCAGTACCTTTGAAGTTAGACACTGGAATGCTTGTTAGGTGTGGTTAACTACTCCTGGCTTTCCTTTCCCAAGTAGGATCAGCATACAGCTTGTACACAGATTCAATTAAAACAGTTTGAAGTCTGGTACAGTTCAAAACATCCAACACCTTACAATACGCATTTTTATTCCAGAAGAGATGAGGCCTACTGCAATGTTGCTTAACTGACAACTAACAGTTACAAGGTAATTAGTAGGGGAAAAAAAAAAAAAAAAAGAGTAAATTAAAAAAAGTGAAGTGGAATGCACTCTTAAAACAAAAACTTCATTCAGCCTGAGCAAAAAATGGGAAAACAGTCCACGGAAAAAACATCATCATTATTAGCTCAACACAAATTTTTTGGCTGCTCTGTCCCTGATGTTTGGATGTACAGTCCATTTCCCAAGCAAACTAATTTCTGTTCCTAGATTCAAGTTCATCACGTAACACATGATTAGGCAAAGTGAATTTGGTGGTAATTAATACTGTTACTACATGAGACCATTGTCTTCCAAGGATTCCTTTATATGTTATGCTCATTTCTGAAAATATTGCAGGTTTGAGACCAAACCATTTTATCAGTCACAAAAACTTTCAAACAAGAACATCAGTGAGAAATGAGCCAGAACTGGAAGTCTAATGTTTCTTAACTGGAACGTCAAGAGGCATGTGTAAATCCATGTTGCCTCAAGCACACGGAATACAAAAAGGAGATTCAAAGACTGGCACATGTCACCAGCTGGAAGCTACAAGACCTGCCCCTACAGCTCCCGAGGTTAGTTTTCATGTGTTTTTGAAAATGAGATCACTCCTGAGATAGCAACTACTGATATCAGTGAGCAAACACCTCTAATCCTAGCTAGCAACTCCTATTAACATGGTAATCTACTAAAGCTATGAAATACCTTCAATGAGTTAGGAAGCTAAAAATTAGGTTTTTCATGATTTATTCTATCCCTACAAAGCTAGCATAAAAGCCATAAAGGCTGCTGACATAGATCACTTAATAGCTAGATTGCTTCCTCTGTGAGGACCTAAGGACTCAGTTTCAATCCAACAAGTAATAGTTTTTTCCAACTTATCATTCCACAGATGAAATAAAAATCTCTGAAGATGGAGTGTGTACCTTCAATCGCCTGTAGCAAACAGCACAGAAAGGTGAAGGTATTTGAAACGGACCCCTCAAAACATCAGCTCTACACAGGTCCCAATACACATTCAAAGTTTTAGATGAGCCTATGGAATTAGCACGGGTGAAAAATAGCATCTTATGCTATAAACTTGAAATAGCCATTGGTGCAGTATTTGGAAGCTGACTAGGCAAGAGTCCTTTTTCCCATTCACAAGATATCAACCTGAAACAGTCACATAACGACAGTGTCACTGACTTATTTCCTTTCAGCTGCAAACAAACTGTAGTCAGACCTACTATTTATGACCCTGCTTCTGCAGCTGAAGTCACAACCAGATCACAGCAGAAACTGCACTGAAGAGCTCTTGTCACAGCCAGCTAGCAGAGCAAGTGCTAAGGAGCCAAAGCATTATCTGATTTCCCTGTTTTCACAGAATGATCTCAATGAGTAGATGAAACAACTCCAAGAAATACAAGGGGTTAGATTCATGAATAACTTCTCTAGTTCTGGAAGTTATGCCCTCAGTGTTACCAAAGTATGTAGACTTCTTGAAAGAACAAGTTAGCCCATGCAGAGATTGGTATCAATTACGTCTAGACAAGTGCCAGTATCCAAGTAGGTCCTGGTATGTCATTATCTACAAGACAAAAGCCTAAGGAGTTCTGTAAAGACAGCATCACTACAGCCTCAAAGCAACCAAGAATGAATAAAACCATGAAGTTTTCACCTATAGTGAAAAGAGATGTTCATCGTCATAAGTCATACACAATAGAAGTCTGAATGGGTGGTTGAAGATGTTGGGAGACAGTTTTGAGACATTTCTCCCTTCTCTGTGGGTCACAAATTTGGCAGTGGCAATTTGCCTGTCAAAGCACCCAGATATGCACAGCAGGAGACATTTGGCTACCAGTTTTCATGTGCCCTGATGCTGTCAGGTCCCCCTCCTCTACAGAGGGTGCAGGAGTTTGCAGCTCTAAGCACTATACATCAGCATAGAAACGAGCCGTCAGATGCTAGGTTCCCAGTGCTGGCCAAAAAACCATTCTATCTCCTTTGTGGCAAAGGTATAGAAGACAGCTGAATAGTCATCTTAAGATGCAAAACCAGCCTGAAAACTCAGTTGGATCATTTCCAGCTAAAAATAAGCCCATTATGGTTAATCCCAGGAACAAGAGTTTTTAAAGATCTGATTCTTTAGATATATGCCTGGGTTTCATTTGAAGACAATTTGCATCGTTTCAATTTTTTAAAACTATACGACCGCCTCGCATTTTATGCCTACAAGCAAAAAGTTTGAAGGATCCACAACTCAAGTCCTGCAAGCATTGACACCGTTCAAAATCAGAAGAAAATACAGGACAAGGGGCAGAAATTACCATCTTTAGAGAGAGTAAAGCAATAGACTGCTGTAGAGAGGTCAATGCTCTCCCTACTTAGGGCAAGGAAATTTAATGTTCACATTTTGTACTACCAACTAGAAACCATGAATCTAATAATTACTGACCTACTTAAAGCCAGCCACAGCCATCTTTTCCTGCAAAGTTAAGATTCATATAATCCAAGAATAATCTCGAAAAGCACAAATTAAAGTAAAAATATGAGCAGCTCTTTTGAGCCTCCTTGTACTCAGCAATTGCAGCAGACAGTAAAAGACAACAGCAAAAACCAGTGGTTTGTATCACAAACCAACTTCAAATGCGTTCACCTACCCCAAAGCAACTTGAAGAATCATGAAATGTTTACCGTAATTTTCTATCAACTGTTCAGTCTCTTCGCTATTATACACAATTTATTTGGGGGAGATTTCGCTGTAAGATGTGAAAGAAATAGGTCACGGAAAGAGGATCGCAAGCTCCAATCCTCTGGAAAAAAGTTGTAGCTAATACCCAGTTGGGTCATATTTTAGTAGGACTGAGTAAGCAGAAGCGGCACGTTTCCATTTGTTTCTGCAAAGAGAGCAAAGAGCACTCTTCAACTTTGTTGTTGCATCTCCCTGAATAAACAAGTTAAATGTAAATCATCAGGAATTGTAACAGACCTGTAGCTATACAGAAAAACAGGGAGTCACACAAGCTTCAGCCTCTATTCCCGCACTCTGCTCAACGGAAACGCTGAAGGATAACTAGCCCGGTTCACAAAGAGCTCCCTATTTGCATGCCATTACACATCCACGCCATTCCAGTTTCTCAGGACCCCAAATGGTGACCACTTCTCCAGCTCATTTTCTAAGGATGAGCTCAAAGAGGTTTGCGTTAGAGAATCTAGGAGCAGCATTCATACTATTCAACACAGTGCTGACTTCAAGCACCAGCTTAGTGTAGCTCAAGCTGTAGTAAAGCAACAAGAGTGATGAGAAAGTGCTGGCACCGGGGAAGAAATTCTCCTCCAATTCTGAAGAGGATGAAGAGCACAGGACTCTTGGCAGGCAGCAGCCAAGTCCAGCTCACTTTCTCTTGACATCTGCATTGGTTTTTTTTCTAGGTGATGTTACAACACAAGTATTGTCACAACATAACTTGGTAACATCACAAGATCTAAGTCCACAGCGTTGGAATTTATTCGTGCATATTTAAACAGGGCTGAATGGAGAAAGACATTGTTTTTTCCACTTGTTTCATCCAACTCCTGTTTCAAGCCAACTGCTTACTCTAAAAGTAGAAAAATTACCCAGCTATCAACATCGAAAAAATTTAACAATCTTAAAAAAGGAAAACTGCATCTGTTCAAACAAAATGCATGTTCAAGAGACCGTGAAAGCAAAGTCACCCTTTTTGCTCCCTCTCAACTACTCTGTACTCAGCAACCAATATTCTTCAACGCCAACCTCCTTAAAAAAAAAAAGCCTTTTTAGAGACAAGCCTTCAATGAGTTCAGAAGAAAAAAAACCCCACAACAATAATCAAACGTCTGTCCTGTATGCCTTACTGCTGGCACGAAAAATGGTAGGATGGATTCTCCGTCCATCTTAGATTGACATAAATAGTGCTGGAGATTTTCAGCTACATAAATCGTGCACTATTTGTGAAGCTTTGAAAGCATACTCTAAAAAAATGTTCCCGCCTGCGTGATTTTACCTTTTTTTGCCCATCTTATTTTGGGAGAACTTGTATATGATTTACAGTCTTTCCTTTCAAACCTAGGGTCCATGCATCTTTTGAATAAGGGAAGTTGCAAGCAGTTAAGCATCTGAAAGGAAGCTTTTTCTGGTTTTAATTATACCCTTCTACATTCCATGTGAAATATTCTTTCCATCTATATTTTATTCACATAGAGGTTTAAAGTGAATAAAGAGGCATTCCCGTACCTTGTTCTTTCCCCTTAAAATAAAAGGTCAGGGACAAGCCCTGTTTAAAGACACAGGAAGGCAAGATTAAGAGAAATACGAAGTTTAACCATACACATCTAAATTTTAGAACTAAAGCAGCAGTATTGAAAGAAACACAAAATTGGACGGAAATTTGTATTCTGGGGAAGAACAAGCATAGATTTCTGTCTCCGTCTGAAATTCAATGCTCAACTGAATGGAATCTGTACTGAGCCCTCAGAAACAGCTTTATTTAGGATACTACTCCAAGATAGGGATTTTCATAGCCTTTAGGTATACATCTTTCCCAGTAGAAGGGTAACATAGTTATTTGCTGACTGACTCAGTACATCCTCAAAAACTACAGCCTGTTAACTGATCACATGCACCCACTTAGCTGGTACTTAGTTTGAACTTTCAAGCAGGTTAAATCCAGTCAAAAAGACAATTTGACCCCCTAATTTGTAGCAGGCTAAAAGCACTTAAGCCATCAGTAACATATCTAACAGCATGCCTTAAAATGTTACTGTCTACCTTAATTGCTGGCAATTGAATGAACGACCAGCAAGTTAATGACGGTGAACCACTGACACCAGGATCGATACCCAAGAGATTCAGAGTGACAGGCAACCACAACATTTCTTTAAGTTTACTATCAGAAACTCAAAACGTTTGCCATCACATTCGTCTAAGCAAAACCCAGACTCACCAAGAAGCCTTTGCCACTGGACAGCTACTTCCAAAGCTGATCCTGCTTTCCAATTTCTTCCAGGGAAACTTTTAAACAGATGCTTGTCCCCGAATCTAGAGACACTACATGTTTGTTTCCTCTACTAAACCACCAGTCTTCTATGCAACTGGTGGGACTGTCCCCTCAGCAGATGTATTGCCAGAAGTAATCAGCTAAGGTTTATACTGCTGCCTGTTGATCAGCTCGTGAACCCCTTCTCATTTAAATGTCACGAGCCCGTAAAATCTCCACGCAGCCCCTCTTTTTGCCCTCAGTTGACCATCCCCATCATCAACCAAGCAAGTGATCTCTGCCAGTCATCACTAGAATGCCCGTACTAAAAGAATGGTTTAAAATCGTTGCTGAAGACACAACCCAGTGCCCCGCAGCAGTGCCATTACGGTGTGCAAAAGCAGGATACCGACCTTATGGCAGCCAGGATAGGTTGCCATGGTGTTGAGGGTAGAGGTGCTGGGATTCTTGCTGGTGCTGGCCATGATATTCTGGATTTGGGTGAGCTCTTGCCTCAGCACCTGCTTCTGGTGGAAGCTGAAAGCAGGGTGGTTGGACGCCATCGTGAAAAGCAGCAGGAACTCATCCCCTGTGCGGCCCTCATTGAGTTGTAGCCCATAGTTGTTGATGACCGAATCAAGGTGGGTGAGGGTACGGAAGAGGACCCCGCCCGCCTCTCGATGGGCAGACCCGAGCAGGGCGAGAGAGACCAAAAGTTTGCTGCGTACCACCTCGTCCGTCAGGTTGGTGAGGCTGCCCAGGTCGGCGGGGTTGTTGGCCTTGATTTCGGAGTCGCGCAGGGAGTGGTAGTCCTTGCGGGCCAAGTCCTCCAGGCAGGCTCCCAGGAAGCGCAGCTCCAGCGGGATGCAGAGGTCCAGGAGGCCGCAGAGGAACTCCACACGCTGCGGGGAGGGCAGCT
>NW_009630834.1:40155-41604 GCF_000690535.1 Cariama cristata | reverse complement strand
ATATTTTATATATATTAAAAACATAGTATATAATACTAAATATATTATGAAATTGGACTATCTATATGAACAATTCCCATGTCCAGCATCACAGTTGCAGTGCTCCATTCCACATTCCTGGGGAGGCACGAGAGTCCTTTTGTCCAGTATAGACCATGTTGAAGCCAAAGAAGAGTGAGACATGATCCTCACTGTACCTGTAGAAGGATCCTTTTCCTTTTATCTTCTGATACTTAACACGGACAATTGGCTTATAGGTATAGTTTACAGTACATAAGGCTGCTCCCAGACATTTTCCTTCTTAGGACTGGTTTTTGGCATCCAACCACACTGAACTTTAATCCTAGGAATGGACTGTACCAGACTGGATTTGAACCACTTTAGTTAATTCTGGGAAGAAGAGAATGGCTGTTCTGGAAAGCCAGGTTATCTGGGAAGGCATTTCTATGTGCCTTAAAAAATTCCAGAGTAGGAATATCAAGATTACATTCTCAGTGTTAAGCATATACTTTTGTGTGAGGCTGATGGGAAACACTGATGGTGTAATCCCGCTCCTTTGTTCAGTCTCACTACTCTTCTGACAAGTCAACCCATTACAGCCAGTAGGACTAGTCCACATGCACAAGGAAATACTGCATGTAAAGTAGGACACAAAAGGCCCTTAGTGGCTGTGCTAAGAAACCTATTTAAAAAGTAGTTAGTGAGGGGCCAGGAGGAGTGTGCCAGAAAAATCCCATACTTCCAGTTAGAAATGTGCCAAACCTTGAGCTCAAAGGTCTGGAAATACTCTCATCGCGCATACTTAAATAAGCATCCTGCATTTTTCACGAAACCTTAATTTATTTATAACTGAGCACAAGACTAGATTCCCTTTCTCCAAGTTCACTTTACCATACAGTCATATGCAGGTATAGAAACAGAAATTATAGGAGTAAATATTGAAACATGTTGGTTTTAATTACTTATTAAGAATATTTTGTATGCTTGTATTTAATGTTGTTGTTTTAGAAGAAATAACCAAGAGAAAATGGACTAATGCTGCAATGTGTGCTTGATGAGGTAGATGGTGGAAATGAGTTTATCAATCTACACTTTGGGAAAACCATACATAAGATCAGAACTTGAGTTTTGTTCAAAAGTTACAAACAAACAAACTGAAAAGGTGTTTCATATGTATATATTCAAATTCAAAACACCTTTGAGTTCGACTAGTGAGGGTGAGTGTGGCTTTCAGGGTTTTTTGAGTTTTTTTTAAAAATTGGACTAACTCTTGATTCCCAGTCATGCCTGTGAATAATCAGAGAGGAAAATGGCTTCCATCATACAAGTAACATTAGCCTAGTTTTCCCCTGGGAATAAGGAAAGCAACCATTTAAGCCTTAGTGGAAATGGCTGGGCATTATACTGGTTTTCAGAAAGCTGCTTTTCTTATGCATTAACCCCAGCCTC